>NC_132908.1:7691510-7896510 GCF_047675955.1 Chlorocebus sabaeus
ATGATTGCGGGTAAAATAGTTCAGATGGTTTCTATCTCCTGGGCATCATAGATGATCCATTTATGGGCCCTCTAAGTCAATAATTTCTTAATGTTCAAGGTGAAACAGCTGTATATAAAACGGCGTATCATGGTGGATATAAACACCAACATGCAATCTCCCCTTAGAACTCTACCAGAATTTTTCTGTTGTCCTGACAATGTAAGTCACCCCAAAGCCAATCTCTGATTTTACTGACATTTCCTGTTAATTTCACTTGTCAATTGATGAAAGCATAGTTCAGGGGAAGTAGTGATCATACAGATTGAATTCATGGAATTAATGAACTCTATAGAAAGGCACTTTTCTGACACCTTATGGTGACCTTTCTGGGATGTAATGGGATTATGTGGATTAAATAAAATAGTACAGAATGGATACATCCAAAAAATACTTAACTGGTAGCCATTAACTCCTTTTGGCATTGCTGCAGAGTCCATGGCATGTTCTTTTAAATGTCACTATTATTGAGAACTCTGTGCCTTGAAATATATGCAAATTCATAGTCAACAGTAATCTAAGCCAACTCTTTTGAAGAGGGCAAGTTGTCAAAAGGGAGTAGTCCCTTTAGTTCTGAAACTTAGTGATCAAAAAGACCATGGGTAAAACAATAAATAAAAATCAATACACATAGGTTTTCAAAAAATTGAGGGAGAGAAAGAACAAAGGGAAAATGAGAGGAGGGAAAGAATGAAGGGAAAGAAAAAATAGAAAAGGAGAAAAGGAAGGAGAAAGGAGAAATGGAAGGAAAGGGTAGGAGAGGAAGAAAGGAGGAAGGAAAAAGGGTAGCTTAAGTGCATAGTGTCAAAAAGAATATTTTCAAGGACACAATCTTACAGTAAATTTTGAAACAATTTAAAAAACCAAGCCTAGTTTCTTACAGGGCTGTTTCTAATCATACTGGCAAGGTTGCACTTTAAAAGTTCCGTTTGTTCAGTCACAATTTTACCTATATTTTGTCTCCAAGTGGCTTTCCTCATGTCTAGCACACTGGACAGTTCCTTAGGGGAAGTTGCAGAAAGGGAACACAAGCTAGCAATCTCATCTAGGATTAGGGAATAGAAATTGGGTAGAGCTGCCCCACCCTCCTGCCACAGATATGTGAATGCCTAGTGCGAAGACCTTGTCCCCTTTGGATAAACCAGGTCGCCATTCTTGCTTATGGTAGCATTCTTCTTGTGAGCATTCTGTAAATAGAGATTATTCTAAGTGCTTGTTTTGTGCACCCCAGAATACCATACCTGTAGTTAGGAATTCCCGTGTTGTTACCCCTTGTATAAGCCAAAGGTGAGTAAGTCAAATATTTAACCAAAATATCTCCTTTGTTTTCAGGGTTATTAAATTTTATTGCTCCTCAAAACATAGGGAATCCAGGGCCAGATATTCACAGGGTTCAAAAAGCCTAAACAAAAAGATAGTCCAAAATCTTATGTTAACTTTTGTCTTAAGCGATAAACTTAGTTGTGACTTGTTATGTAGAAGTACTAAAAATGCTATTTTCAAAGCATGTATAATTTGTTTATATTTTATTGGTGTAGAAATGATTAGAATTTAACTGAATGTGAAATTTTAGGGAATATTCAAATGGCAGCTCTATATTCCACGGTGTACCTTTTTGCAACAGTAAAACTTTCTTAAGATGTTTTAAGAAATGTTCAATCACTAGATACCTTTTGAAGCACTGAAACATTTGAACAAAACCAATCACTCTAAGAAAAAAAAAATGCATTTATCTTGGTTCTTGATGATCCATAGGCATGGTAAAGATCTAACCAGTGAAAACCCAGAGCTCCTGTATTGCTGCTGTTGAGGCATTTAAGAACCTAGCCAACCTCATTGTGCCATTTTTATAATTTGCCTGACACAGACGATCTTATTTCTAGAGGAATAAGTGGTACCCCTGAATTAGAACACATTACATTGTGGAAATGTCACAGTTGGAAACATCTTAAGATAGTTTTATCATCTTTCTGGATTTACTAAAAGTAAAATAGCATTTTCTATTTTCATTCTTTTTAATACTGCATCATTAAAAATAATTTGGACAGATAGGGTTTATTTCAATTGATGAGTTATCTTAGCTTTATGTAGCAAGCCTGGTTTGATGAGGAAATTATTACCCATAACACATCACCATATAAAATTGTCTTCTGAAATGACAGCACTTTTTCTTAGATTTTTTTTAAGTCTGGAATTTTATAATTTTTCTAGCTAGCTGTAGTATAACTGTATTTCCTAATCAGTAGTCTCATTTTAAAAAGTAATCTCCTTAGCATAGAAATTCATATAAGCACAATTTGAAATGCTTTAGCCTTAGAAACATTCCCTGGCATGTTTTGGTAACACATAGTATTAATATTTGGTGCAACAGCTTGTACATGGTCCATATTCTGACATTACCATGACTTTAAGAGGTCCCCGCATGCTTATTTCATGATCTTTCTAAACTCTGAGGTACATCAGCACATTTCCTCGCAACATCCATTCACAAGCAGCACCCTCCCCTCCCCTCATCTGTACACATCAAACCAATTGGCAGAGAGCACATTTCCCCCTGAGCGAGCAGTATTGTGAATTTTATCTTCTCTTCCAGAAATCAGTTCGTCTTCGTTGCAGCAGATGAAATTTCTTGTAACACCTCTGCAGGTAACAAACATTGCTACTTCTTGATGCATCCATCCAAGTCTCAGTATCCTTTTTTTTTTTTTTCCTTCTTCACATGCTGCAGTTGGTCAGTCTAGAAAGTTTAAAAAAAAGTTCTTATATCTTTGGAGTACAGCTGAAGCCTTGAGGCTCTGCCATGTAAGACATTAGGCATTTTGCTAACTTTGATGTTTTATTTCTGGTTTTAATAATACATGGTCCAGAAAAGTAAGACGATGTTGAATGAATCCACAAGAAAATTCTAACAGTATAATCAGTGCTTTTATGGTGAAATACGTAACAGGGAGATTAGGTACACAGACGTATGGCTTCCATGTTTTTTGACGTATTATGTCTGGGTTAATAGAGATTGATGTGTGAATTATTTGGGATCTTTATGGAATACTAGAGGCTATAAAAGACTGAATCTATAAAGCTAGAGGCATTCGAGAATATTATCTGTCTTATAAGAAGGGGATCTTCATTCTATTAGCCAAAGATCCTCTATTTCTTTTCTTGTAAAACATCTCTCAAGTAGCAGAACTTACACCAAGTCTTTTGGTTTTGAAACCAGGACATTGGCAAATGGAAATTGCATAGCTGCATGATATATCCGTCAAAATAACACCTGTTTTTCTTTGATGTGGTTCAGAACAGTTAAATTTGTACTTTCATTAGTATGGAATTCAATGCCAAGATAGGTGAGTGCCTTAACACTAGATTTATTTTTCCGTTTTTGTTTTTTAAACCTCACCTATGACCAAAACAATCACTAGGAAGTCTTGCCAATGCAGTGCTTTCAGCCTGCGAGGGAGGACGTTACAACTTATCACTACATAACTGAGCATCCCATGACCTTCAGACACATACATTAAACTGAATCTTACAAATAAACACTCATCTGTTACCTTTTATCAATGGTGCAGTAAAGAAAGGCTTATGTTTCACTCCCTATTTACCGCCTTTGGTGAGAATAAATGAATGAAAGGAAGCAGAGAGAGCTAGGAACATACACCCAACCATCTCTGTTCTAAAAGGCAGCGTCAGTTTTATTGATATGGTCAGCCTCAGCCTTTATAACGGGTTTAAAGTCTTACCCGGTGAGTTCAAGAGGTATGCATGATGCATGCTGACATTTTAAAGCAATGGTATACTCTTTCTATAAAAACCCTTTGATGATGGGTCCTGCAATTTCCCTCTTAACCCCTAGAATTCATGTCTCTGCTTCTCACTGTAAGAAGTGGCGACATCCTTAACACTTGACTAATGCCCAACGCTAGATGCAATCGTTAATTGAATTGCTAGGAGTGGCAGGGGAATGTTCCCACAATACAACAGTTGTTTAACATTTTCAGAGCCTTAGTGAAATGGAGCATGCAACGAAAAGAGAGACTGCTTGGAATGGGAGGTAGGGGTGGGGAATAATGTTAATTTAAAATGTACATAGGCATCATGTGTAGATGCCTCAGTGCACTAGAGCTTCTGCCTTCTGTTAACCCCTGTGCATGTCCCAGGTTCCAGTATGTTAGGTTATATTTGGACATCTTAGATCAAACATGAAAAAAGATATTGATTTTGCCCCGTGACTTAACAAATCCTGCCTTGTAAGCAAGTGATCCACACACAGTATCTCTAAAAAAGGCAAGAGAAAATGAAAGTTTGCCCGAGTGTGGTGTTTCCATCTACCTAATCTAGATGGCTGCTCAGTAAATTCTTCATGAATTGCGATTGATCACATTTCAGATTGAGAGAGATATCCCTGTTCCTTTGATGGCCATTTTAATATGTTGTATGCGTCATAAGGTTCCATTTGAACTCTGAATTTTGAATGAAGCATGAAAAAGGAGACACCCATATCAATCAAATGTCAGATTATCTCCCAGCAAGTTCACTCTCCTCATAGAACGAAAATGAAAAATCATAACTGCTCAGTCAACAAAGGTTGTAACTTGTGGTTTTAATGAAAGCCTTCTAGGGCATCTCCTACACGCTGAAAAAAACCTGCTTTGGGAGGCTGAGCCGGATGGATAATGAGGGTCAGGAGTTCAAGACCAGCCTGGCCAACACAGTGAAACCCCATCTCTACTAAAAATACAAAAATTAGCCGGGTGTGGTGGGGTGTGCCTGTAATCCCAGCTACTCAGGAGGCTGAGGCAGAGAATTGCTTGAACCGGAGAGGCAGAGGTTGCAATGGAAAGAGATCGTGCCACTGCACTCCAGCCTGGGCGACAGAGCAAGCCTGTCTAAAAAATAAATAAAATTAAAAAAAAGAAAAACGGCTGTGCCCATTACCCCCATTCTAAACAGCACTACTGTAAATGAGGTCTCACCTCCTTATAAAAACATTTACTAGGGCAGGTTTATTGAATCCTGCTATCTACTGGATATCAGAGTTTGACAAAAGGCAAGTTCTCTCTTTTTAAATGGAGAAAAAAAAAATCAACATGCTTAACATTTCAGTGCGGGGCTTGATGGATGTTGTAACTGAAATTCGTATAAAGAGGTGTTCTTGTCACATTGATACCCATGGTGAATGGGCTAAGCACAGGCAGTTGTCTGGGGCTTAGGGTAGAGATCATGAGATGAAAATCATTAAGGAGTAGAACAGCAGCATTTCAGGATTTTTTTCTTCCAGTTTCCCAAATAGTGATACCTTTTACATGGGTCTTTTGTTGAGTGCGCCAACATGTCTGGTCTGCTTTTTGTAGCCACATAGAATAGGCATTATTCATTAACCTTTGTGATCTATGAGACTATCATCTTTACGAGGATGTTTTCTTACCCAGGGGTTTCAACAATGGTATTTGTTGTTTTGTTTTGGTTGATCCGAAAGAACATGTGCTCTGTTGGGTATCACTTGGGACTAGGCTTTTAACAGGGCAGGACACCTCCTAATGCATCCAGCTTGCACACTTGAGTAGTTTCTCATTCGGTAATGTCAAGAACTTTTGATGAGTTGGATTCTGCCAGAGATGGCAAAAAAGGGGGAAAATGATTTTCCCTTCTTAGACAGGAGGTCTCCCTCTGTGATTCATTAGGACTTTTCCAGGGTGGGCTAGTGATGTAGTAGTTGTAGAAGAAGAAACTGGTATGGGAACAGAGGCTGAAAAACAGGTTACTTGTTTTGATCAGTGACTAGAAATTCATTTTAGTCGATTAATATCTTGAGTCCTTGCTGGGTATCAGGCACTGTTCTAAAGCCCTGGGGACATAGCATTAAGTGAGTCAGAAGCCCTCATCAAAAGAACTTCGTTGTATTGGAGAACAGATCCCAAACCATGTATATGAATAAGCAGATAATACACATGCGTAGTAAGTTGTGAACTTACTATAATGAATCAAAAAGCAGGGGAGGAGATAGAAAGTAAGGTGCAATGCTATTTTAGACTGAGTGATCAGAGAAGGCCTATCCGAGGGGGTAACATTTGAGCAGGGATCTAAAGCGAAGGTGTGACCCATGAAACATATAGCAGGTGCAAAGACCCTGTGGTTGAGGCGTACTTGAGGTGTCCAGGAGTAAGACCATCCAGTATGGCCCACGGACGAGTACAGGTGAGTGTTTTATAGATAACATCTAGGAGGTAGCCAGGGGTCAGAGCAAGTTAGGACTTGGAGGCCACAGAAAATGTTGGGATTCTAAGAGTGATATGGAGGCACTGGAGGGAGGGTTGTAATCTGACTTTAAAGATCAGATAGACTTTAGATCAGATTAGGAGACCACAAACTGCAAACAGAAGAAATAGCACTGAGAGGGGATGGGGGAGGCCCTTACAGCTGTCCACAGAGGGGTGACAATGGCTGGGGTTAGTGGGGTGGCTGTGGGTGAGAAGTGGTCATCTTTAAGCTGTGTTTTGATGGCAGAACAAACAGGACACGCTGGCAGATTAAAAGTCTACAAGGTCGAGTCTGTTAAATGTCCACTCCCCCACTCTTGTTCTAAAGGTCTATCAGTTAATTCCATGGAGTACCAATGCTTTAATCCCTGAGGAAGGCAAACCTTTTATCCCTGCAGTAATAGTCCCTTGTAGGGGCTTTGCTGAATTCTCCAGGGGGTAATCGTAACTTACCATCATTTATTGAGCAAATTATGTGTGCTAGTATGATATACATACATGCATGAATATGTATAATGCATGTATATGTGTATGTATATATACACACATATACATGCATGTATAGTTTATCACGGCAGCTCAACAAGGTGTTATGCCCATTTTGGAAAGTGAAAAACACACACTCAGGTTTAGAAACATTCAGTAGTTTGCCCACAGTCACACAGGAGTCCATCTGATGCCAAAACCCTTCCTCTGGGTCACACTGCGTCCACACACTCCTCTTTCTTTTCCCTTGGAACTTTGACCTTCTGACTCCAGATGGAATTCCATCTTCACCAGTATACTATCTTGCTCTTATAAAACTAGTATTTGAGAGTTGGGATGACAAAGTTGTTACTATTCGGAAGAGACCAAAGGGCACTGAATGGTTCTCTAGTGGTTGTTCCACTGGAAGTTTCTTTAACTTGGCTTGTCCCCTTCAGGCAGCAGGCATTTATTTAGTTGTGTGTGCTGGGAGTACTGGTGTAGTTGTGGGGATAGAGGTAGCAGATGTCAGGTCAGGAAGCGTGTTGTGTATTAAGGGAAGACAGAGTTAAGCAAGCCTACTGTGTTCTAGGTTAATTCACCAGACGTCTTTTTGCTGAAAGTTAGTGGCTGAAAATCAATTAACAATATTCTAGTCCCTGAAAACCACCAGAAAGGTTGAAATAGTTGTTTTAGACACAGAGTCCAAGTGGAAAGCTCCCAGCTATCCCCTGCCCAAATGCCCAAAGGGTGTGTGTGTGTGTGTGTGTGTGTGTATGTATAAAGGGGGTAGGTGGAAGCTGGGACTCGCTAGCAGGAAGATATGCCCCCTCCACCATGCCAGGACCCACCACGCATTCCCTTAGTAAATCTGGGGACACATTTCCATCTCAGTTCCTGATGAGTATGGGACACAACCCATGTGGGGTTAGGGTAGGGGTCTGCAAAAAAGCCTTGGCCAAGTGAACACATCTGCAACAGCTGTTGAAACTGTCCTCTGTGGGACAGGTTGTCACCCAGGTTACCAATTAGAAGCAACTTCAGGGGTACAAGGAGGTGTCACCAGCTCCTTTCATTCTTCTATCCCCACTTCTCAACCTGTACACGCTGGCAGCTGCATTAAAACTTTAGGTAATATTTAATATTTAGAAGAAGTTTCCAAATTGGCCATTCCTCTAATTGATCCTTCAGCAAGTCTCATCTAATAGTCTTTCCTGCATTTCAGTGATTTGATTATTCAGCAAAGTTGTCATGCAGTAAATTGATTTGTGGCTAATTGGTCCGTTTCCAATAAAGTGTGATATGTATTATAATAGGGGAAGTACAGGGAGCTAAGGGGGCGTATAAGCAAAGAACTTAGGAAAAATACTCCCACTTATTGAGTACCTTCTGTATATGAGGCATAGTCTCAGGCTTGCTACATGCAATAATACCCTATAAAAAAGTGTTTAATCAGTTTATGAAAATTAAAGATGTCTAGATAGTCTGAATTAGCCTAAGTGAGAATTTGCTGAATCCATGCAGAATTTTAAAAAATCGAACAGTGGTTATCAAATTCTAGATGAATGCATGCAAGTCACCTGGAGAACTTGTTACAAATGTAGAACCTGTTTTGTCTTCTTCCCCTGGCCCTGAGATTCTGATTCATAGGTCTGGAGAGGGAGCCTGGACATCTGCATTCTAACAAGTTACACCCAGACAATTAGAAAAGACGTCACACCTTGGGAAACACTAACTGATCAATCAGGAACCTTTTGGGGATGGAGTCTTGCATTGTCGCCCAGGCTCGAGTGCAGTGGCATGATCTTGGCTCACTGCAAGGTCTGCCTCCTGGGTTCACGCCATTCTCCTGACTCACCCTCCCGAGTAGCTGGGACTACAGGTGCTCACCACCATGCCTGGCTAATTTTTTGTATTTTTAGTAGAGACGGGGTTTCACCCTGTTAGCCAGGATGGTCTTGATCTCCTGACCTTGTAATCCGCCTGCCTTGGCCTCCCAAAGTGCTGGAATTACAGGTGTGAGCCACCGCGCCCGGCCAAACCTTTTCTTTTTGAGATAGGGTCTCTGTCATCCAGGCTGGAGAGTTCAGTGTCATAGCCTGATCTTAGCTTACTGTAGCCTGGACCTCCTGGGATCAAGCGATCCTCCTACTTCACCCTCCCTAATAGCTGGGACTACAGGCATGTGCTACCACACCTAACTAATATCTTAGTTTTTTGAAGAAATGGGGTCTTGCTCTATTTACCCAGGCTAATCTCAAACTCTTGGCCTCAAGTCATCCTGCCTCTTTGGTATTCCAAAGTCCTGGGAGTACGGGCACGGGCCCACCACACCCAGCCAACGTTTTTTGTTTCAGTAGTAAAAAGAGCACACAATAGGACTTGTTAAAGTTGTGTTCATGTGTGGCTGTGGAGTCCTTGAGAAATGTGGCCAGTCCACACCAGGATGAGTTGTAAATAAAAAATGCATGTTGGATTTCTAAAACTTAGTACTAAAATTATGTAAAATATATCGTTCATAATTGTGAGTTACACTATTGTAGTGATGACAGTTTGACTATTCTGGAGAAAATAAAAATGAGTTCACCTTTTACTTTTTAAAATGTGGTTACTGTAAAATTTAAAATGACATGTGCCTTACATGTGTGGCTTTCATTATAATTCTATCAATCCCGTTTTAGAACCACATTTTTCAGTTGGCTCAAATGAATATTGAAAGTGTGTGTGTCCCCAAGAACTGGTCATTTGGAGGTGAGGGATGTTCACAAGGAGTTAAAATGTTGGGACAGGTAATCTGAACATTGTCAGTGTCTTGATATTGTATTTTAACATTGCCTCCTGGTGATAGGTGGGTGTCGTAGAGGGAAATTCCTTGGACTTCAGGACCCGGAACCTCCCTACTTCTCACCCTGCTTGTTTTGTCTCAGAATCTTTGATCTGCTTGCTTTGAAGATGGGAGATGCCAGTATGTAAGACTTTGGATCGTCAACGCAATTCAGGGGTAGCTCTGACACATGTACCCCCCGGCTTTACCGGGAAGCTCACTGATCCCACATAAAAGAGACAAGAGGCAACAGCTGCAGTTCTCTCAATCTTAACTGATACTTGTTTGGTCCCTAACTGGTAACCATAACCCTCCTCTCACCCTCACTATAGCCATGTACCATCAGGATGCACCATTATCATCTCCATTTATAGATGGCATAACTCAGAAGAACTGAGATAACTTAGCAAAAAGTAACAGTCAGGGTTTCACTCTAGATATTCTGACTCAGGGATCCCCAGGTGCTCTTCAACCCTGCTTCATGGCAAGGTATTGAAAATCTCATGAGGGATACAATCTGTTATTCCTCCTGTGTGGTAAAATATAGTTGGGGTGCCATGGTGATTTCAAAGCACAGTAACAATTCGTAGTGATTTTGGTAGACCAAGAGTAAACACAGAGAAAGGAGAAATGGAATTTCTGAGAGAAGGATGGCCTTGAGCTCTGCATTAAAGATAATGTGCCTTCAGCTCCTTTATTAGAGGAGGTAATTCTAGGGCAGGAGAATTTCATCACCAAAGGTGGGACTTACTGTGTCTTTTTTACTGTGAGAGTAGCTGCTATTCTGCTTTCCCTCAAATCTGCTGTTGGGATTCAGAATATGAAGAGGTTTTGAACAGCATTGGTGAGGTAGAGAAAGGATGATGTGATCTGATTTGCTATGGGTAAATGGTCTGAGTCTTTTAGATGTCATAGTGTTGGATTGTGTATGCACTGTATGCATAGTTCTCATGATGTATGACAGGTATCAGTGGGCAAAAGCAAATTCTTCCTGTGTAGGCTCTAAAGAGCTCAGATGTGTTCCTTCCTACTTCTCAGGGGAGGCAGGGAAATCAAGAGGCTGAAAAATGTGCTAAGTGATTTCTAAAGATAAGCACTTTAAAGACAAGGTAAGGAAGATAGCAGCAATGAAACTCTGCTCCAATATGACATTACTACAATGTGTAACTCACATACATCAGAGCCAAGTAGAGATGACTCCTTATCTTGGAGCATTTCTTCCACTTCTGCTTGTATCATTTTTGGAGATTTTGCTGCATTTTTAGTCATTTTCTAGATCGGGGTCCCCAGCTGGACACACAGCAGGAGGTGAGCAGTGCTTCCTGTGTGTTTGCAGCCACTCCCCCTCAGTCACATTACTGCCTGAGCTCCACTTGCTCTCATGGGAGCACAAACCCTACTGTAAACTGTGCATATGAGGCATCTAGGTTGCACATTCCTTTTGAGACTCTAATGCCTGATGATCTGGAGTGGAACAGTTTTTTCCTGAAACTATTCCCCACTTCACTGGTCTGTGGAAAAACTGTCTTTCACAAAACTGGTCCCTGGTGCCAAGAAGGCTGGGGACTGCTCCTCTAGGTGTTTAGGGACTGGTTTAGTCCATCTAAGTATCTTGAGAAGCTTTGAAGATAAGTGGGCTTGGTCACCTCCATGGTCAATAAATGTGTAAGTCATTACTCAAAACTAGGAGAAGGTTGCAGTAACCACAGGAGTATTTCCCTCATGAACACATTCACTGAGTTCACTAACTAACCAACAGATCAAGTCCAGAACTCAGTTGACTCTTGTAGAGTGAAGTGAACCAGGAGCATTTCCTAGATAAACCGTTGCTTTCCGAATTTTCCAATACATCTAAGTAGTTATTCTTTATCCTTTCAGGAGGGTTTTTCCCTGTTGCAGCAAACCAACCAGGGTGCATGGCCTGAGGTTCTGAAAACTCCAATATTCTGTGGGGCAGAGGCCGGATGGTCGGCACCTGTTGCGTCTCCATGTATCTGCATGGCAGACTGAGATAACTTGTCCTTTCCTTGATTGGCTGTCTCCTGGAAGATTAGCCCAAAATCTTGGCCATTATTACAATCCAACATCTTCTCAAATGGATGCACACTGGGATTAGCTCAGATCTTAAAATCTGAGATTTGTGGGATTCTGGAAAATGGAGATTTTGGTTGTCTGGTAAATATTGGCACAAAGGTAAGAGACGGATCATTTCAGGTATACTGAGGTGTCCTAAGCTCAGAATTTTTGGAAGACCTTCTGTGAGGGTCCATATTCTAGGCTATACTTTATCCTCTGAAGTGAGCTTTTGTTTCCATTCTGACCCCACAGAATCCCCACAAGCTGAAGGGCTTTGTCAAGTCCGCAGTTGCAGAATTGCCAAGGGAGTTGTCAGAAGCCTTCAGCCTCTTTCAGTAGGACTGTGAGATCTTATTCTGTTTTGCTGCATTTTCATTTAGTGACGAGTATAGGATGGTTGAGTTGGAGAACAAATGCCCATAACATTTTATGATTGACAATGGATTGATTTGTAGTTGGATGAGGAAAGGAAGTAAAGCAGTAGCTGGGGCAGTGCTGCAGAACTCAGAAGCCACGTGCCCTCCCCTCTGGTCTTGTTCTTTCTTTTCCTGGCCGATATTGGCTGTGACTCCTTTCCAGCCCTTGAGAATTGCTGAAAACCGAGCATTTTGTCCAAAGGCAGAACACTTGGCCTGGAATGTGTGTTCCAGATGCAGTTCCTCCGGATGGAGAAAAGCAACAACTCATTGGTAATGATATCAGCAACAGTGCAAACCGAAGGATTGTCTTCAACACATCATTTATTTTTCATTTGGAAAAGTCCTCAAAGCCTAAAAATGAGGGCAATGAAATAGGATGAATATCTGAGTGGGATAAGAATCACTTCTTCCTGGGTGAAGGTTACCTTCTGATGTCCCCCTTCTTACCTGGTGCCCCAGAGCACCCCACCTAGTGGGATAGACCACAGAACTAGTCAGTGGGCCTTGTTGAAGCTCAGATCTCGTTTGACCCTATACAGGAAAGTGAAAGAACATCCCTTTAGCTAGACCATGGCTCTCTAAAGAGCATGCTTTTAGAACCATTGAACCATGGTTGGTGCCCTGTTGGTATGCTGTATGGTAAGTGTGTGACTTGCATGGATTAATTTTCCCAAATACTTAAGACTATGTCTTACATATAATGAGGGAGGCTCTGTAGTCCCTTAACTGTGTTGCAGAGACCAGGGCCATTCATTGATCCCTGGTGAGGCATCCCATTTTGAATGCATCCTCTGTAGCCCTTCTCTGTGTTGGAAAGGGTACAAAGCCCATGTACGTTCTTGCTGCAATTTGGCTGTTTAGGATGTCTTTGCTACCTTTTGAACTCCATCTGAGGACTGAATAGATTTCAACTCATCTTTCTGTTCCACAGGATTCACCCAGCTATCTCTGGGGTGGGAAGCATGGGGAGATGATACTAATGGAAGAATGAAAGTTCCCAGGGCATAAACGCCCCTCATCAAAATAGGGAGTAAAATACAGTGAAAATTAGTGTTCTTACTGTGGCCCTATAAGAAAATTGTGTTAAAACCCTTGTGTGGAATGCCAACGTGGGCCCACTGTATTTTGTTAGCATCCAGCTTGTTTCAACTAGATGTACATAGTACTTCTTACTAACATGTCTCGGTAGTTAATAAAGCACTTTAACATGGGTTCATATTCCCAATTCAAGAGGCCGAATCCTTATTCATTTTGCTCCAACACGACCTTAAGTGCAAGTAAGTGTATCTATTTAAACGACATCTGTAACTCATAAATTAGATCTTGACTCCAAAAGCATCTGTAATTTGATCGGTAGAGTTGCATGTGATTATATTAGAACAGAATCTTTCACTTGCCTCTGCAGACCAAAAGTCTGGGCAAGGAGGGAGAAATTGGTTTGTGAAATACCATCTAAGAAGCCATGCATGATGATCTCCTGTAGCTGTACGTGGCTTAAAATCTACCTGGTTTTCTTGAATGCACCTTGAATTAGGCAGGGCTCAGTCAGAAAATTATTACTTTACAAATGAGGAAGACAAGGCTCAGAGAGCATGCTCTGTCAAGTCATGAGAGCAAGGACATCATCAAAGCAGAACTCAGACCTGGATCTTCTTGCCCCAAGTACTGAATCTGCAAGGTCTCTGGTTGCTTCCCAGTTTTAACACTTGTTGCTAAAGGTCAAAAAGATGAGGTCTCATGATGGTTGCAATCTATTTTGAGTTCGCCAGGAAAGCAGTCCTCTATGGTATCTTTGTTTAGTTTTTCCCCCAAAGGCTTTTGATGAGTTTTAGGGCAACTTGGCCAGTGTTTTGCAAACTCACAGAAGCGATGTAAACACATTATACACTATTTCTAGAAGTCCCCAGAAACTTTTCTTCTGTCTTGAAGGGTTCTGAATGTGCCATGGAGCAGTTGACCCGGAATCTTCCAAAAGTGTATCTGAAAGACTCTACTGATAGATTCTACTAGTGGGATCGTAATTACTGGCATGAGTATCTCCCAGGCCCCATTTCCCTCTTTACTCCTTCATCTTGCTGCCTCCTCTCCTGCGGTACCATTGGCCTGCCCCTTTCTACCTGCACTGTGGCAAGGGCTGTGCTAGACACTGGGGATGTGTAAAGGCAGACAAAATAGACACTGCCCCAGCCTGCCTGGAGCTCTCATTCCAGGAGGGTGAAAGGTAAATGATCGGGTGGGGCGGGATTTAAGATTAGAGTTGCTATATGACATGAATGGGTAGGGATGAAGTTGGAAAGTGCCCTTGAAGAGCAGTCAGGCTGGGTGCGGTAGCTCACGTCTAATCCTAGCACTTTGGGAGGCCCAGGTGGGCAAATCACTTGAGGTTAGGAGTTCAAGACCAGCCTGGCCAATGTGGTGAAACACTGTTCTCTACTGAAAAATGTAAAAATTAGCCAGGCATGGTAGTGGGTGCCTTCAATCCCAGCTACTAGGGAGGCTGAGGCAGGAGAATTGCTTGAACCTGGGAGGCAGAGGTTAGAGTGAGCTGAGATCGTGCCACTGCAATCCAGCCTGGGGAAGAGAGCAAGACTGACTAAAAAAAAAAAGAAAAAAAAAAAAAAAAAAAGAAAAAAAAGAAAAAGGCAGCGAGCCAGAGAAGGAAGCATCTCTTTCTCTCTAGGGAAGAGAGATTTGATTTGAAACATAAAAGCTCAAAGTCAGGTGGAGGGTGAGCAAGTGCCAAGACTCAGCAGAGAATGGATTTGCATGTGTACAGAAACGAGTTAAAAAGGCTGTGTGGGCCGGGTGCAGTGGCTCACACGCCTGTAATCCCAGCCCTTTGGGAGGCTGAGGCAGGTGGATCACCAGGTCAGGAGATTGAGACCATCCTGGCTAACATGGTGAAACCCCATCTCTATTAAAAATACAAAAAATATTAGCCAGGCATGGTGGCAAGTGCCTATTGTCCCAGCTACTCAGGAGGCTGAAGGCAGAAGAATAGTGTGAACCTGGGAGGTGTAGCTTGCAGTGAGTGGAGACTGCACCACTGCACTCCAGCCTGGGCAACAGAGCAAGACTCCGTCTCAAAAAAAAAAAAAAAAAAAAAAAAAAAAAAAAAAAAAATCCTGTGTGCCTGGAGCACAGTAACCAGTAACCAAGGGCCAAGGGAAGGAAGATGAAGATTGAAAGAGGGACAGAGGCAGCTTATTTAAGTTTGGATTTTATTCTAGGGTCAATGGAAAGCCATTGAAGGTTTTAAGCAGGGAGTGATAGGATTTAGATGTATATAAATTTATACTTAAGTGGATAGATGGACTTGAGAGATTTGATACATGTAAATAGCTGCTGGTTTGAAGGAGCAAGGGTTGAACAAAGACAAGATTTCAGGCTGTTGAGTTGGTTTTGATGAACTACTAGTGGTTTATATTGGTGTAGTCATCGTGTGCGTGGACACATTTAAGATTTCTTCCGAAATTACTGATGAATGGGAAGTGGGGACATGGAGATCATGATCTGACTGCAGTACTGCACACTTTGGCCAGGGATGCATAGTATGGAGGATGACCATATTGCAGGTCATGTCCTAACATGGCGACCATAAGACATCTTCCCATTATTCCTGTAGATGTCCTGGGCATTGCCTTGCTCTGTCTCCGGGCTGTGCTTACCCAGCTCTGTGTGTATCAGATTGCTGACGTGCTTGGCATATCTGCTGCAAACGTAGCACTCAAGTCCACATCTTCCCTAATAACCTTGTGTCTAAATTGTAGTGTCACACAAGGGCGTGTTTAGAAATTAGCATCTGAAAAGGAGCCTCCTGGCTTTCAGTTTGAGCTGACATGGTCTCTTTTCCTCTGTGGAAATGAAATTTATTAATCATAATAAAACCATTGGATTCTGAAGGTAGAGGTCACCCTGAGGAGAAAAGAAGTCAGCTCATTTCTGAGGAATAGTTCAGTGCTGCTGTATTTTCCTTCTGCCTTGGAAGAAAATACTGCCGAATTGTTACCTTGGGTTTTCCACCAAGGTTGAAACTATGCCCAGTGTTATAGAATTTACCATTAAAGTATGCAGTAGTAAAAAGGTGAGAGCTACACTTTTATTAAATACTTTCAAACTGCCCATGTAGTGTCTCCCTAGAAGAGGAAATTATTGCCACAGTAAAATCATTTCCCCCATTTTCAAAATGAAATATCTGAATTTGCATCTTTTCACATTTGTTTTGAAGTAACACCATGCCATAACATCACTTAAAGTCTCAAAGATTTCAGTTTGCCTTTGCAGTTTATATCCTATTTATGAAATAGCTTTGCCACATGAAAAGTGCATTATTCGCCTCAGAAGAGAGGCGTCCCTTCATGTCATTGTTTGAGGATCAGGAGAATCCTGAAGCTGAAAGCCTCATCTAGATTATTTGCACACTCAGTGCCCTTTGACACAGGCAGATGGGCTTAAGAGTTGGAACATGCCCATGCAAACGTAGTATAATTGTTTTATTCCACCTACTAGGGTCTAACTTGGAGTCTGAGAAGGTCCATCATCCCGTTTCCTTCACCTTCCCAGACTCCACAGTGTGAGGGGTCAAGCATGTATTGGATTGGTATGACTTATCTACCAACTATGAGAAAGATTGGAAGGAAAATAGGGGAAAACAGGAAAGGAGAGGGGAAAAGTACATGCAAACTGGACTCTAAGGGATGGGAGATGAGTTTAAGGTTGATAATGCAGACAGACCCATTTCTTCCAGCCTTGTTCCTTCATTCAGGAAATGGTCTAAGTCAAAAAACCATGTAGATCCCACTGAGTGGCTGATGCATTCATCCTGAGCTGCTGTGAATGTTGGTTGCCAACAGGTACAGCTGCTCCCTTCTCCAGAAAATTGTGCCATGTCAGGAAGCCACTTTAACTCAGTGGGGCATCAAACTCAGTGGTGCATCACTCACTCCTCAGGAAAGCCCACAGCTAATGGTTAAAACGTACGTGGGCATTAAAAAGCCAACCCGCTTGCCTCCAGGTGGAAACAGCTGTAGCAAGAAACTCACAGGATCAGGTGGCAGATATTCTTCATCTCAGACCTTGCTTTTTTTTTCCTTGCTCTGACCTAGTTGTCCCTCTCTTCCTCTTAAGGGTACCCCCTTCTATAAGTCACTTGCGCAGGAATCTCTATTCCAGAATCAGCTTTCAAGGAACGGACCTCAGCTTCAGTCAGTATTAAAATAGCACCATTTATCTGGCAGGGCAAACAAGTATGGGCAGAGAATACAGTGGAACAAGCATGGAAGTTGCCTTAAGAGATTCAAGGATCAGGCTGGGTGTAGTGGCTCATGCCTGTAATCCTAACATTTTGGGAGGCTGAGGCAGGTAGATTACTTGAACCCTGGAGTTTTGAACCAGCCTGGGCTACACAGCAAGACTGTCTCCCCTATCCCCCCCCAACCAAAAAAAAAATTCAAGAATTAGCTGTCTAGTTATGTGACCTTGAGCAAGTGACTTCACATCCGATTCCTTTATTAAAAAAAAAAAAACTTCCAGATATTTAGCAGGCATTCAGTACACTTGGTTTCCATCTCTTCTCCATTTTTATTCTAAAGCCTATACCAGAAGCCATGACAAGGAGTAGGATGGTAGCAACAGAAAAACACAAAGATGAATAAATGTCATTAAGATTTGTTGTTTCAAATGCCTCTCTCCCTTTCCCAGAACCTGGCCATCGATGAATAAGACTGAAGTTCTGAAATAGGATCAAAACCAAATCAGTCTGATTGAACGGGAATAGGGGTCCCACAGACCCTTCAAAAGGGTGCTTCCATTCAAATACACTTGTTCATTTCCATTCTAAGATGCTGGACACTAACTTCAGACAGGTTCACTTCACCCTTTCCTATAATGGTGACAGTTGAATCAGGGGAAAAAGGCACTCTTGAGAATAAACATACCACCCTCAGTGGGGGTGCTGGGCTTAATACTTCAAGTTGTTACTTTCTTGCCTACCTCAATTTCTAAGGCAGTTACTTCAGCAGTGTAGAATCAATGTTATGTGGGGAGACAGAAAAAATTATATATTATGTATATGTATGTGTGTATGTATATATATTTATCTGTTAAACATAGCAATATGATCAGCCATGTTATATGCACAAAAAATGCATTGTGCACAGATGAACTCATATTACATGGCAAAGTAGAATTTGTTTCTTACTCCAAGATGAGTAGGACACCCCTCCATACTGTCTTGGTATTTTGGATTTTATGATTGTTATTTTGTAATTGTATACTATGGATCAATCTTCACCTCTATTTTCCTTTCAGTTACGGACGAGTTTATGCTGCCGACCCCTACCACCACGCACTTGCTCCAGCCCCCACCTACGGCGTTGGTGCCATGGTGAGTACCAGTTTCTCCTTGTCCTCAACTTCTTGCGTCCCCCCCTTCCTTCCCCCAAGCTGGGACCTCAGTACGGGTTGACGTCCTCTCACTTCCCCTTAATTGAATTTGTCTCTTGTGCTAACAGCAGCTAAAATGCCACATTAATCCTCCCAGTAAACTTGATAAATGTCTTTATTTCTTGGCAATGTAGTGCATGTAAGTTATTATATTTCTAATTTTGCAAGTCTCACCTAGCAGAGCACTTACCTTAATGGAATAATTAGTCATTTTGATAATTAAATCCATCACTAACAGAATGCAGTGTCAATGCAGAACTTTTTTTTTCTTTTTTCCTCCCTTGCTGCTCATTCACATAGCCCCAAGGTTCCAGCCCCAGCACAGACTTCAGAGGAGCTAAGCTGCACACTTCCAGGCCTCTGCTGTCAGGCAGCTGAGAATCTGACTGCCTCTCCTCCCCTATTACAATTCATGTTTAAAGTCATAGTCGCCCAGGAAAGAAAATAGAGAGGGGCACACTTTGTGTACCTAGTAAATAAGAAAGTAGAAGGAATCAGCTGGGTTTGGGGGTTGTCTTTTGTTTTGGGGCAGGTCTGGGTTTTTGTTTTGGGAGCGGGTGGGGGGAGGGTGAAAAATGGGAGGTAAGGGTGGGGTGAACTTGCCTGTACTTGTTCAAACTTCTATGCACTGAAACTCTTGAGTACAGTAAGACGTGGCCATCACGTGAGAGCATATGCAATCATTACAAAGCTTTGGCATGCAGTTTTTCTGCTTGGATCAAGAATATCAGTCCTTATCCTAAAAATGAATCCCCGTAGGCATTCATTTGAATTGCCAATACTTTTAGAAAAAGGAAATCGTTAAGTGCCACCTTGTAGCCATTAAAGCCATGGCCAGACACTTCACTGATGCTCAGTCGTAGAAATTCAGCCATGATTTGGAAACATTGTTTTGCACAAGCTTAATTACATCAAGCAATTCATCTATACAACTTCCCTTCTGAAGATCAGATTCCATACAGCTTGCAGAGTCAAGTCAAGAAGTAGATTGAGATTTTCATCCCAATTCTGCATTCAACAGCTCTGCTTCAACACCTCGTCCACTTGAGGAGTGTGTTGACGCGTTGAATTACATTCAGTAAATGGTTCACATTCAGCCTCAAGTGTAGATTATTCTGTTCCCTTGGGGAAGCTTAATCCAGTCCAATAAAAAAATGAGACAGTGAAAATCCTTCAGTTGTCCAGCTTGTAAGAGTCCTTTTAGCTAAGAGGACTGGGCTGAAAGAATTTGGTTTTACAGGGAATTTCTTTAGGAGGAGCTATTGGGGAGGGTCAAGAATGGCCCTATCTTTAGTTCTCCAAGAATGACCTGGGATGGGTAGGGGGTGCCTCCATTTCGGTTGGTTTTGAGTGTCTATTTTTCACATTAGTCTTTTTGATGATCCACATGTTGCAAAAGGAAAATGTAAAAAACACACCCCTCAAATTGCTTTGTTTCAGAATGCTTTTGCACCTTTGACTGATGCCAAGACTAGGAGCCATGCTGATGATGTGGGTCTCGTTCTTTCTTCATTGCAGGCTAGTATATACCGAGGGGGATACAACCGTTTTGCTCCATACTAAATGACAAAACCATAAAAACCTTCCAATGTGGGGAGAAAGGAAGCTTTCCGAGGCCTGAGTATTGCAATACATGCAGTAGTACATCATTTTAGCAACTCTAAAAAAAAAAATAAAATAAAATACAAATAAAAAGGAAAAAAATTACATTTTTTATCTTATACCTCAGATATTTTGTTCTGTGTATTTTAATATTGTGGGTCTTTAATTTCTGAAGGTTCCGTAGTTTGGTTGCTGGCTGTAGGAGTTTTTGTGGTTGATCTAGACAGATGCTAGATATGAATAAAAACTGGTTTAGGGCCATATCCAGAGTGCTATATTATGTAAATGAATTATATATGCTGAATATTAAGCTAACTGGGGTTATCAGCTGTTTGGGAAGAGTGTAAGTGACTACAGTAGTCATTTTTTTCTGCATCTGCATTATTTTATTTTGTGAAAGGGGAAGTTGGGAGGGGCTTAGGGGATTGGAACTGGGGTTTGGCTGAAAGACAAAAAAAATTGTAACTGATGAATCTAAACGACCCACTGCACCAACAATCATTTATCCATGGTTCTAAGTTACTCATTGCCAGTTCAAGCCAAAGGTTATGTTGTTAAGGGGGTGCTTCTAGTAGCACTTGTGCATCTGAGTTGAATGAAGCTGTGCAAACCCACCCTTTAAACCATTCCACCCGGCAGTATTCAGCTTCTTAACCACTCGCTATTTACGGGGGAAAAAAACCCCACTAGTTAGGCCATCAACAAACATTCTTTTTATATTTCTTCCAGTATAATAAATTATTGATATCATTGCTGACTTTTATATTATGGGAGGGAAAAAATAACATTAATAAAAAGGTGATAAAAAGCACTGTTTCTATTTTTTTCTTTTTTTCCAAAAAAAGAAAGTAATAACTTAAATTCTTTGTACCAGTTAAAAAATGTATAAAATTTACATCTGTGCAGTGGAGTTGTTAAGTTCTAGAAACAGTCTATGAAGCTTTAGTTTTAGCCTAGTAGAACAACTGTTAGAGACAGACGTATAATTTTTATGGAATTACATGATAATCATATTCGGATTTATAGAAGCATTTTACAAGTATTGCAATCATTGAGTAGAGATAATCATGGTATTTTCATCAGCTTGGTACTTTTTGAAACGTGACTGCGTTGTGTGAGCAATCTGCAATTTTTCAGTCCGTGAGATCCTGCCCTTCCACCTCTTTCCCATACCCAAGGATTATCTCCAAATGATCTCTTTAGTTCTGTCTCCATGGCCCAGGACACTTGTCAGAAGGATGCAAAAAACAACAACAAAGTAGATCCATCCTCTTCATCCCAAAAGAACAAAGTCTCCCCCCCCTTTCTTGGATGCAGGGCCAGAGTGACACAGGCGAAAAATTGCAGTTTGTCTGTACTTCTGTTTGAGCTTTCCACGTTGTCTTGTTTACAAGTTAACCTAAGTTGGGGTATCTGTCACGGGTCTTCCTGTTTTTGTATTTAAATGAAAACAGCAGCAGGCTGTCCCTGAGTAGTTTTGCTGCCATAGGTTAAGTCCTCATGTGTACAGTGCAGGCCCTGTGGCACGCACTTCAGTAAGTTATCAACTCACCGCTGTGAACCTGCCAATCCGCTGTAACAACTCTGCTTTAAAACAAAACCAAACAAAACTTAAAAAAAAAAAAAGTGTGATCCAGCTTTCTCTTGCCATCCTATGTGCATGCCGTAAGATCAGTTGGATATTAAACCATCAATAAAGTTTCACAAGATTTGAAAACAAAGTTTCTGTAGCTTCGATATCTAAGACAGATAGTGATCTTGGAAAGAGAAAAGGGGGAGGGGGAGAAGGTTTATCAGCCAAAAGCATACGAAGTGTTCTTTTCAACACACTTCTTTGGGTGGGTGAGGGGAGGGGCAAGGGGGTGTTTTATAGCATCACTGAGACATTCTCATTCCCCCCCCCTGGAAAATAGTGTTATGGCAATGGGTGCCTGGTTGATGTTCTTAAAGGAAACGAGTTATTAAAATACGATGGCATCCTCTGAAGGGAAGAAAGAGTAGGAAGCAGGGGGGCTATGGAGAATAGATTTCTCCCAATTGCCTCAGATGTCAAAATCCAGAATTTGTATTGTGTTTCGAATCACATAGAATTCTTACTGTGTTGGTTAAAGTAAAATTCATTTGCGGTTTTGATTTTCATCAATGAGCTGTACTTTCCCCCATGACTGTATGTAGTTTTAATAAAATCATTTAGAGTAAGTGGGTGCCAACTGATGTTGCAGAATCTTTTGTCTAGGCACTCCAAGATGCCGATAAGTCATTTTAAAAATGTATGTCAGAGATGTAAACAAACATTTTGGATTTTTTTTAAACAGTATTTATTTGGAATGTTTTCATTTATCTAAATAACTATTGCTATTATGAATTATGGAAAATTACTATTATGTGTGGCATATAGTGACTTCTTAAAACACACATCACGCAATCTGCAAACCCAGAAAATGTGTATATCTGTCTTTAGAAATTAGTGTTTATATCACTTACAGTGGTTTGTGAATAAAGAAAAATGGTTTGTAATATCAAAAAAATAAAAGCTTAGTCTGAAAAGGTACAAGTTGGTGTTCTGACTTCTTTGGCTTCTATGAGTTCTCTCAGTGGGTGGATTCATTGTCCACAGGTGTGACTGCACTTGGGCCCACCCGGAGATGGGGTAGGGGGGTTGGGTATTGCTTAAGTGAGCAGCAGGCTGCCCTGGCTGCCAGTAGACCAGATGCCTCTGGCAAGTGCCCTGGTTTTCTGGTTCTAAGTGCTTCCCTTCCTCACCCATTTTTCCAAAGAAGTCAGTGGAACTCACCCCAGCTGTTTAAGAAAGTGAACTAAGCTTAGCCGTCTCCCAGCATGGAAGTGTCAAGTCTTCGGTTTAAAACGAGATACATCACTCATCTCAAATATGTTCGAGCTATTAACGACTTTTTGGGAGACCTTGGATAAGATGAAAAAAATATAGCAACTGATAGAGTTCACATACATGGAGTGCCCATTACGAGCCAAAAGTCATGTGTTCCTTATTTAAAAATCTTATCAGAGTTGAACTGTCCACCCCATTTAGTTACTTAATATCTTAATCTTCTCTCATTTTATCTTAATATTCTTAATAAGGTGGTAACACAAAGGTTTTTCAAATGTGCGTTCTAGAAGCATTGAGTGTACACCCTGATTCTGTCACTTGCTGGTGGCAATCCAGGATGAATTAAACCAAAGCAGTGTGCCTCAGTTTCCTTACCTACACCTCAGGATGATAATCGCACTGACCTAATATTGTTATGCAGAAGAAAGCAATCTCTGTAAAGTGCTTGCAGCAGTACTTCAACTGCACGCTATTATCCACAGGTGAAGTAAACAGATTAATTTCTCCAAGGTCACACAGCAAGCAGGTGCTCACCCTAGGATTCCAGAATGTACACCCTTAACTGACGAGGCATGTTCTCACCTGACCAATGAGAACTTTATACATGAGTTTAACCCTGTGTGCCACCTGCAGGCTCTTTGTTCTCCAATCATTCTTCCACACTGCAGGTTGTTTTAACAGCATACATCTTATTTCAGTATAAGTCATCATCCCTTCTCTGTAAACTCCTTATATATGAAGATCATGCAGGTTATAAATCAACTTGTATTGGCCTATGTCAATTGATCCTTCAGGATAGTGTTCCCCTTACTTTATGAGGACAGGAAGGATCCGATAGGTCGTGTGATTTGCCCAAAGCTGTATCTAACCAGTGTTGAAAGAGGCACAACATGAACTGTCTGACCCCGAAGTCTATGCCCACTTTATTATCCATGGTGATGGTGGTAATGGTGGTGATGTTAAACTTGGGATGCTTGTGCTCTCCTTACACAATATGTATGGATATCCTAATTAAAACAAGTCACTAGCTTTATCCTCACAGGGAGGGAGATAAGGGTTTCCTAAAATACTGGTTTATACCTGAGCACTTCCCCACTAAATAGGAGGATATAAGAGGTGATGACAGATACAATTTACATTAGAATCTCCAAAAGCAGGCTCTTATCTAAAATAGAGATAAGCATCTAAGTTTTATGTGAAATTTAAAAACTGATGGCAGAAGCGAACGAGTTTGAGAGACCTGGCCAGTGGATGCAGATTCTTGCCATCCCACTCTTGTCCTCCCCCCTAGAGTGTGGGCAGAGGTGAGAAAATAAGCCCAAAGGAAGCCCATATGCCATGCATATGCTTCGTGCAGAAATAGAGGCTGGCTGGCATTTTCTATGGACAATGCCTGAGGGGTAGCCATTGCTTCATTCCACTGGCTTTTTCTTTGAGGTGGAGTCTCACTCTGTCACCGAGGCTGGAGTGCAGTGGCATGATCTCGGCCCACTGCTACCTGTGCCTACCAGGTTCAAGCGATTCTCCTGCCTCAGTCCCACTACTAGCTGCGACTACAGGCAGTTGCTACCACATCCAGCTATTTTTTTGCATTTTTAGTAGAGATGGGGTTTCACCATGTTGGCCAGCCTGGTTCTCAAACTCCTGGCCCTCAGGGTAATCCATCCACCTTGGCCTCCCCAAAGTGCTGGGATGACAGGCACGAGCCACCGTGCCTGGCCAACTATTTATTTCTTAAAGCAAGATGTTGAACAGTAAAATCTTCTCCATCTTAACAAAAATATTACAGATACAGTTTAGTTTGGACCACTATCTAAGTTCCCAGTCAACATCCTGACAACTTTTACTACTTATGTCTTCTGAAGCCTCTTTCTACTTCCTGGGAAGTAGCCATTTTGGAAGGAAATGCAGTTTTCGTGAGCACTCCTCTCACGTATACACACACGTGCACACAAGCGAAAGCTTTGTTACTGCTGAGAGTGTCCATCCAACCTATGTGCTACAGACCTTCTTAGAACCTGGTGAGCTTTAAAAAGCAGATTCCTAGACCCCCCTGCTTTCAGCACTCGTGAGGTTAAAACCATCATCACCTGGGAGGTACCATCGTCCAGTGATTTTCGTGATTGTGTTCATGCTTAGTTCTTCCTCCAGAGAGGATACACCGTTGCGAGAGCTGAAAGATGTGTGTGCACGCATGTACATGTGTACATGGGATCTCTGTGCATCCATCCACAAGCACATACCTACATGTACCTATACATCAAAAGCATATTCTCAATCACAGGGTGTCATGAGAAAGGTTTGTTAAACCAGTGAATACCTGAGACTGAATGTTCTCAAAATAATCTTTTGTTGGAAAACTTACAAAGCCTTTTTGGTGGGGGAGGGAGTTCGTGTTTTTTCTTCATGCTGGATAATACATGTATGTGTATACATGAATATATTAGATTTGCATGTAAACTCACAAGCTGCAGTCCTTTTCTGAAGGGTCCAAAATGCTTATTGTACAACTGCTCAGCACTGAACCTGATGCTTGATATTGGACCAAGAACCAGTTCATCTCAGAGCATAAAACCGAATCCTTTGACCCATGGGTAAAGCCAGGGCATCTCATTGCTGCTCTCTGCAGTTTAAAAAGGGAGGTAGATTTGGGGTTGAACCTTGGCCCTTTTGAAGGGTCTAGACTTACATGCTGTGCACCGGTTGCCCTCCTGGAAGACCTGGGGGGTGGGGGGTGAGGGCGGCGAAAAGTGAAGCCTCTGTGGCCAGTAAAGGCTGATTGGATCACAGGTATCTGGCCTGAAGAAGGGAATTTGCCAACTATCTCAAAGGGGTGGAATTTGCCAACTATCTCAGTAGCAAGGTGGCATTGTGAATATAGAGGATTTAAAAGTAGTAGTGTCATTTTCTAAAAGGACCAAGTATTATAACATCTATTAACAATAGATAAAATTTAATACATTGCCACTCTCCAAAATATGTAATCTGTGTGTTTACACAAGTGTCTAAGTTCATACAGAAGGCATTTAGAACCTCTCCTAACCTCTTTCAGTTACCTCACCCATGAATTGGGGATAATTGCACCATTACCTTAAAGGGTTCTTATAATGAGATACATTAAAACACACAAAACACTTAGCCTAACAAAGCATTTTATCTAATAAATCACATATCTATCTGTACAATGTACATATATTCATATACATTCAAATATTTTAAAGATCAAATAATATACACATTTTGGCCGGGCATGGTGGCTCACGCCTATAATCCCAGCACTTTGGGAGGCAGGGGGAGGCATGCAGAGGCTGGAGGATCACTTGAGCCTGGGAGTTCAAGACCAGTGTGGGCAACATAGGGAGACCCTGTTTCCACAAAAGATTTAAAGATGAGCCATGTGTGGTGGTGCACCCCTGTGGTGCCAGCTACTAGGGAGGCTGAGGTAAGAGGATCTTTTGAGCCTGGGAGTGCAAGGTTGCAGTGAGCTGTAATTGCACCACTACACTCCAGCCTGAGCAACAGAACCAGAC
The DNA here is from genome assembly GCF_047675955.1 of Chlorocebus sabaeus. Taxonomy (NCBI): domain Eukaryota; kingdom Metazoa; phylum Chordata; class Mammalia; order Primates; family Cercopithecidae; genus Chlorocebus; species Chlorocebus sabaeus. The sequence continues at coordinate 7,718,015 of NC_132908.1, forward strand.
TGTTAAAAGATATAGTATATATAGTATATGGACATACACACATACATATATATTTAATAGAACTATGCAATTTTAGACATATAAGAAACTATGCAGAGACCAACTAGTTTTTAGTGTCTCTATGTGCATAATAGATTATCAGACCATAAATATATATGCTAATTCTTACAGAACATGTAGGTACTGACAGGGTAAGCGATCAGCAAAATGGGACTTATTATCATTATCTTAATCCTCACAACCTCACAAGATAAGTCCTGTCATTGCCCCAGTCTACCCATAAGGAACCAGAAGCTTGAGCAAGGCTAGGGACATGCCCAGGGCATATGGCTAATAAGTGGTAGAGCCGAGTCATGGTCACTGACTCCAAAGTTGTTGCTACATGCTAAAACACTTAGCATATATCCTGGCACTTAGTCCTTGCAGCAGCCTAGGGAAGCAGTTTGCCCCACCTAACAAAGCGTATAAAAAGCCTTGGAGCTAGGAGCCAAAGCATTCTTCTCTTTACTGCACATTGCACTCTTTACTCTTTACTGCACAGCTGCCTAGGAAGCACTTGTTTAGATGGTGGGGTATCAAGAGGGCCCCAGGGTCTTCCTTTGGTGCATACCACCCCTCCTCCCATGATGATTCCTCATGAAATCGGGCAGGTGCCTGTGACTTTGACATCCAAGCTCCCTGACTGAAATGGACAGATGGCTTGTTGCTTGAATGAAGCAAAAAGTCAGCGAGAGCAAGAGAATTCCCCAGGCTCTAAAGGAAAAAAAAAAAAAAAAAAAAAAAAAATAGCCGCTGCAGGTAGAAAATAGAGCAGAAAACCCAGGAAGTAGGGTAATGGTGCTGCTGTGGGCAGGTGATGGCTGCGAAGGTGCAGAACGCAAATTGGCAGCTCATCAGCATGCAGACTCCAGCAAACCTTATAAAGCAAGTGAAACCCTCCCACAACCCCCCTCCAAAAATCTGCCTTAAAGCAGACAGCAATAAAAACTACAGGCCAGAACACGAAGCCCTCATGCTCACATCTGGAAAGCCAAACTTTCTGCAAGCACACCACAAAGGTGTCTACAACTGAAAACCAGGTCAGAGGCACAGCACACAAGCTCGACTTTTATCTCCCTCAAACACTCCTAGGCTGGCAAGTGGCATTGAAATTCATTACTGTAAGCAGGATTTCAGCAGCAGCCGAACTGCCGCTCAGCTGGACAGGGCTGTCAGCGTAACTGGCTTGCTGCTGCTTTTTTCCTTTATTTTCCTAAATTGCATGACTAGATGATGTATTGTTCTTTCTACTATTTTCCCTTTTTTTCCCAAAGATCTGTTCTCTCACCCCAAAAAGTGTGTGAAGGGGAGGTGAGGTAGTACACCTTTTATGAAAAAAGGAAAAACCCGCAAAACTTTGTGTTAGTTACAACAAATACCGACATTCAAAATGATTATGCCACGCATGGCGGGGGGAAAAAAAAAAAAAAAATCAACTCCTCTTCCTAAAATTTTTCTATCACTCAAAAATAACTGACTCTACGCTGATGGAAAGACACTAGATCTTTGTTGTTTCACTAAGCCAAAGATTTAGGCATGCAGCATAATAGACAGCAAAATTTAGTGGTTAGAGGTCTTTTTCCTCTTTCAAGTTTTATTTTTAGATATGATGTCTCACTAGGATGCCCAGGCTCGTCTTGAAATCCCGAGCTCAAATGATCCCCTCCTGCCTTGGTCTCCCAAAGTGCTAGGATTATAGGCATGAGCCACCATATGTCCAGCCTTTGTCGTTTTGTAAAAAAATTCTAGATGAATGTCACTTTAGATCCCACCTCTTCTATCTTCCATCTTCTTCCCAGCTGTGTGACTTTGGCAATTTAGCCTCTCTGGGGCTCAGTTTTCCAATTTTAGAAATGCCTCATTGGATTTTGATGACGATTCATTAAGATTGTGCAACACTGAGGCTTTAGAGTCTTAAAAAGTTACCCTCCATTTGGGGGAGGATGGGGGAAAGACCTACGTTGAAAAGAGGTGCTGCATTTTTATAACCACAAGACAGCGTGAAGTGAGGTTGAATTTGGAAAACCTGGCAGACTGCTCACCTATTGAGAGATATTCTTGAACTTTTTAACTGTGCTTTGCTATCTGGGTGTACTCCACTGGCAGCCACCTAGGAACCCGCGTGTGCTTTGCATATCTGCAGTGCGTATCCACAAATGTAGAGAAACACAAGGCATCAGAGCCACTCTGCCCCATGTGTAAAACTCAAGCTCCACCCCTTGGTTGTCAGCCAAGATGCCCAACCATATTAAATCCCCACATCCTCCTTAGTAAAATAGAAGGAAATATAATTACTATGAAAGCCAATTGTCGGAAAAAGGTGAGATGGAAAACGTGCAGTAAAATCTTCACCCCTCTCCTCTCATTTGCCTCAAGATATTTTTTAGATGTATTTCCTTATTTGCCTCAAGATATTTTCAAATTTGTCACTTTGATATAGATTTGAAATGAAACGCAACACTCAACTCCAACAACAAATTGTTATAGGTACCAAGACCCACCCTTTGCCCCATAGATACTAGGGTTAGATAAGAGAGATCTATTTACGCTCCAGGAGACAAGCAATATTCCAAGGCAAACTGAACTTAGTATTTTAAAACTCACTACATACTGACAATTGGGTTTCCTACCAACTTGGTTTCTCTTCTAACAGAGCAGCATCCATGTCCATACGGGTCTGTGTTTGGGGTTTGGAGAGGGGAGGAGAATTGATCAGCCAAGGCTGCAACTGCAATATTGGGATAAGAACTAATGTTTCATCCCTGCGACTCCCCAATAGGCCATGACCATTTTCTTCAATATCCCTGCCCCAACCTCTAAATTCCTGGGTACCAGTGCTAGGAAAGAAATAAATGTTCTTAGCCTCTCCACATCAGTCACAAGGATGCCATGACTCAGTCCAAGGTGTAGAATGGAACCCACCTCCCTGGTGGCTTTGGAAACTGAATGCCCCCTAAGACTATTGTTGGGTATGGACAGGTATCTACAAGATATTTAACTTCCAGTGTTTGAAAATGGGGAGATTTCATAGAATGTGTCCCCTTGAGAAGTTGGAAGCTTGGGAGCACAGTGTCCACATTCCTTCCTAGAAGCAGGCATCTAAACCAAGCAATGACTACCTGAGACAGAACAGCTCTTTCCATTCTCCTAGAATGCCTACTCCCTTACTGCCAACCAGCCAGGAACTCAACGAGGCATTGCACTGATAGATCCTGGGTCTGGAGGAAGGTTTATTAGATAGCCAACGAGATTAAAATATCTCTAAGAATGAGACGGTCCCAATAAGTCATTTTTTTTTTTTTTTTTTTAACAGTATGGTCACTTAAGATGACTTTAAAGTCATCCCGTCTACAAAGCACGAAGTATAGGCCAGGCATGGTGGCTGACACCTGTAATCTCAACACTGGGAGGCTGACATCCACGGATCACTTGAGCCCAGGAGTTTGAGACTATTCCTAACCAACCTGGTGAGACCCCCTCCTACAAAAAAAATACCAAAAACATTACCCAGGCATGGTAGCATGTGCCTGTAGTCCCAGCTATTTCAGAGGCTGAGGTGGGAGGATCACTTGAACCCAGGAGGCAGAGGTTGCAGTGAACTGAGATCACACCAGTGCACTCAAGCCTGGATGACAGCACAAGACCCTAAGGAAAAAAAAAAAGGCAGAGGAAATGAGAGGACTGTATGAGAGGGGAGGGAAATAGAAGGGAAGGGACAGGGAGAGAAAAGACTGGAAAACTCTTCCTATTCTGATTAATATTAGATTTGAAAGTGTAAAAGTATCATGATTTACTTATCTAGTAACCATATAGACTTGTCGTATTTTAGTCCAAGTTTGATTTTGCTTCAGTTTTCTTGGCCTTGCCTCCTCCAGTATAGATTTCCTCATGCTTTAAACTGGCACTGTCTACCAGAAATATAAGGCAAGATGCATATATAATTTTAAGTTGTCTAGCAGACATGCCACAGAAGTAAAAATAAGTTAAACCAGTCTATTTTACTTAACTCAATATTAAAAATAGTATTTCAACATGTCATGAATAGAGAAATAAGGCGATTTTACATCTTCATGCTAAGCCTTGGTACTTGGCATAAATTTTACAGCACATTTCAGTTTGAACCAGCCATATCGCCAGTGCTCAAAAGCCACATCTGGCCAGGCATGGTAGCTCATGCCTATAATCAACACTTTGAGAGACCAAGGCGGGGTATGAGATGAGCCTGGGCAACATTGTTTGAGCCCAGGAGTTCCAGACTTCATTGACCTGATAGCACCACTGCACTCCAGTCTTGAGGAGAGAGCAAGACCCCAACTCTAAAAATCAAATTTCTTTTAAAAACCCGTATCTAGCTCAGCTTGAGGTGCCCACATTGGATAATGCAGCTACAAACCATTGAAGGATGCTGTTGGCCATCTTTGAGATGGAGTCTCGCTGTGTTGACCAGGCTGGAGTACAATGGCGTGATCTCAGCTCACTGCAACCTGCACCTCTCCTGGGTTCAAGTGACTCTCCTGCCTCGGCCTCCCAAAGTAGCTCAGACTACAGGTACCTACCACCACACCCGGTTAATTTTTGTATTTTTAGGAGAGATGAGATTTCACCATATTTCACCATGTTGGCTAAATTTTATATATTTTTAGTAGAGATGGGGTTTCACCACGTTGGCCAGGTTGGTCTCAAACTCCTGATCTCAAGTGATCCACCCACCTCGGCCTCCGAAAGTACTGGGATTACAGGTGTGAGCCAGCGCACCCAGCCCTCTGTCACCTTATTTCTAAGTCTTACCTTAGCATAAGCCTCAGGACTGAGACCACGATCATTCAGGCTGATCCCATGGGTGATGCTGGCATCCGATTTATCACTGTCATCAGTCTGAGTAAAAGTTCTGCTTCTGCCCCCATACTTCTCAGAAGTGCAAACACTGGCTTCCTCTTCACCGGCAGCTATCTTCTTAAAAAGCCAGCCATTCATTTAATTTACTTCTGGTTGTCATGGATGCTCAGGTTTTTGGGAAATAACCCAGCACATACTAGAAGCTTATCTTTTAGGGATTGTGTTGGCCGAGTCAGCAAATCCTAAGTCCCAAAGGAGACCTTAACTCCTAAGGCGTATCAAGGAGCGTGATTTAGGAGCAGCCATTTTAGCAGCACTATTCTTTCTTCACTCTCAATACCCAAGGGGTAGGAACCCTACCCCCTCTTTGTTCATTCTTTTACCTGTTTCTTCGCTCATCAACAATGCTCCACCTTTCCGCAGAGTGCTGAGCACTAGGGATTATCAAAATAGAATAAGTATAGTCAGAGGCATTTGAAATATGTCAGAGGCTTTGAAACAGCGACTTCATCTTGAATAGAGGTGGGGTCAAATAGGGGGAAGACCTGCTGGACCCTATTCCTAGGTGGTTAGGCATTCTTATCACAGGATGAGATGGGAGGTACGCAGGATTGGGATCACAGGATGTAGGTCATAAAGACGCTGTTGATGAAACAGGAAGCCAGCCAAAACCCACCAGAACCAGAATACTGATGAAAGTGACCCCTGGTTCCCCCCTCACTGCTCATTATATGCTAATTATAATACATTAGCATGCTAAAAGACACTCTCACCAGGACCATGACAGTTTAACAAATGCCATGGCAATGTCCAGAAGTTACCCTATGTAGTCTAAAAAGGGGAGAAACGCTGGGTTCAGGGAATTGCCTGCCCCTTTCCAGGAAAACTCATGAATGATATACTTAGTTATTTCTTGATCATATGCTAAACAAGTATACTCAATTGAGTAGCCTATGCCGCTGTACTATGCTGTAGCCACTCTTTATTCCTTTAATTCCTTAATAAATTTGCTTTCACTTTACCCTATGGACTCGCTCTGAATTCTTTCTTAGGCAAGATGCAAGAACCCTCCTCTTGGGGTCTGGATCGGGACCCCTTTTCCGGTAACAGAATAAAACATTACAAATGTGCCTGACATACCATTAGGTGAACCATCCTAACCTTGAGTATTAATGTCTATTGCTGTAAAATAAATTAGGCATGCTTAGTAACTTTAAAGCACACATTTGAGTTCTTACAATTTCCAGGGGGTCAAGAAGTCTAGGCATGGATTAGAAATGGACCCTGGGCTCAGGATCTCCCCAGCTACAACTGAGGTTGACTATGGCTTATTCCCCACGAGGCTTGAGATCATCTTCCTAACTCATCAAGGTTGTCAACGAAGTTTGGTTCCTCATGGAGGTAAGATTAAGGTCCCCACTTCCTTGCTAGTTGTTAGCTGGTGACTTCTTAGCCCGTAAAAGCCACCCGGCCGTTCCTTTCCAGGCAGCTCCATAGAAAGTTTACTATGTGGATATTTGCACCTTCTTCCAGGTGAACAAAAGGTGTGCTTTTTGAATTTCTTCACATTCGTTTCAAGTTTCTCCTAACTAGATTCGGGCTCACCCAGGATTCCCTTCAGATTAACTGTCAACTGCTAAGTAACCTATTACTGCTACCGAGGGAGTTCTATCGTATCCTAGTCGGACTCCTCTCATACTCAAGGAGATTACTCAGCTTGTTCACTAGAGTCCAGAAATCCTCCTGACCATACCTTGTAAAACTGCTTGTTTCCGTCAAAGTAAAAAGCATTACTGTCTTTGTGGTAAGAACCACTTCATCACCAATTCGTAACTTTCAAGGTAGACAAGGCCATCTCTATTTTCTGGATAGGAAAACCAGGTCTCAGAAGTGAGAAGGCTACACAGCTACTAGAAATTGGTGGAGCCAGATTAGAAGCTTGGTCTTAAAAGCAAAGCCTTGGAAATGTCCCAAGACCCACAGGACTGTCACTGGTATAGCTTTCCCAGGACTTTCCTAGAGAGCTGCCAGATCATTAGTCCCATTAATTTAAGTCTTTGCATAAGTTATTTGTTGCAGCATAACACGTTACCTCCAAATAGCTTAAAATAACATGGTTGGGAACAGTGGTTCACACCTGTAAGATTTCGAAGGCCAAGGCAAGAGGATCATTTGAGAGTAAGAGTTCAAGACCAGGCTAGGCAACATCAAGAGACCCTGACTCAAAAAATTAGCTGAACACCAAGGTACAGACCTGTAGTCCCAGCTACTACTCAGTAGGCTGAAACAGGAACACGTGAAGTCCAGGAGGTCCAGGTTGACGCTACAGTGAGCCAAGATCGCCTACGGCATTCCAGCGTCAGCGACAGAGCAAGACCCTGTCTCAAAGAAAAAAAAAAAAAAATTTATAGTTTCTGTGGGCCACAGGTCCAGGTTGCTCAGGGTTTTGCAACAGGCTGCAATCAGTGTTGGTGGGGGCCACTATCATGTAAAGTGTTGGCTGGGAAAGGATCCATTTCCCAGCTTACTTTCAACGCTATTAGCAGGATTCAAGTCCTTGCCGACTGAACTGGGGCCTGAGGTTTTTTTTTTTTTTGGCTGACTGTAGCCAGGGGCCTTCATTTCTTAGTTCACAGCCACGAAGGCCTATCTGTAGGGTAGCTCACAACATGCCAGGTTCCTTCAGCAAGTAAAAAGACAGAGTGCGCCCGCAAGAAGCCACAGATTTCATAGCCTATTCTCAGAACCAACATCTAGTCTTATAAGGCTTGTCTTGTAATTTTCATGGGGAGTGGATAATAGAGGAAACAGGAATGAATCATAAGCAGTTGAGACTTCCATGGGCCCTCAGATCTACAGTCAGACACCGTGCTCTTGGCATCCTCATCACAGAGGTCCCAAGCAACACCTTTTACCATCCCTTTCCCCCTTATGTTTGTCTGTACAATGTCCTGCTGACCTACACATTTTCACTTAAATTCTATTTCTGAAAACCAACCCTTTTTCTGCTGCTTAAAATAAAGATTCTCTTTCTAATCAATACAGCCCACTCGATACCTTTTCCCCAGCAGATTCTTAGTACATCAAAGATGAAAGAGCGGAAGGCATTTTTTTCCTCCCCTCTAAATGTGGTCCATGGGTTGCCTGCATCAGAAGCACCTGGAGAGCCTGCTCACAAGGCAGATCTGAGTCCCTTTTCAGACCCTGGCAATTTGGGTTGCTAGTGTTCAAGTCTAGGTGATTTGCATGGCATACAGCCTAAAATTTGAGATAGAATGCTTTAGATCTATTCAAGAGGTTCTCAAACCTGGCCACACATCAGAATCACATGAAATGCTTTCATGAAATACCCCTGCCTGAACTTCACTCATAAGGATTTAATTTCATCAGAGTGGGCCTGGGAAGCCTGAGTCTGTTACTATTCCATCCTCATTTTATATATGAGGAAGCCAAAGCTCGAGAAGGGCAAACAATGCTGATATGGTTTGTCTGTGCCCCTACCCAAATCTCATCTGGAATCATAGCTCCCACAATTCCCACATGTCATTAGAGGGACCTGGTAGGAGGTGATTGAATCATGGGAGGTCTTTCCTGTGTTCTTGTGATGGTGAATACATCTCATGAGAGCTGATGGTTTTATATAAAGGGTGGTTTTCCCCGCCCAAGTTCCCTCTTGCCTGCCTCCAGGTAAGACCATCTGCCATGATTGTGGGGTCTCTCCCCAGCCATGTGTAACTGAGTCCATTAAAAGCTTTTTCTTTATAAATTACCAGTGTCTGGTATATATTGGTCTGTTCTCATGTTGCCAATAGACAGTTTCCCCAAGTTGTTAGCTAAAAAAATCCAGGGTTTCAACCCAGTCTGAAGCATTCCAAAGTCTGTAACTCGTCAAATTTTTATTTAAAAGGAATTGGATGTCATGATTCCTTCCACCGTCCATCAAGGTCACCTTAGTTCCTCTGAAGAGTTGGAGTCGATTTTATCTTCAAAAGATTTATCTTCAAGTTAGCCCTTTTAAACCTGTATTTTTAAAAATTTAAGTTAGACTTCACCTTTCTCTGGTGCCTCCTTGAGTAGCTTAGTGATTGACCTTCTGAATTGTTTTTTCTGGCAATTCAGAGATTTCTTCTTGATTTGGATCTATTGCTGGTCAGCTTTTGGGGATATTAAAGAACCTTGTCATATTACCAGAATTGCTTTTCTGGTTCCTTCTCATTGGGGTGGACTAAGAGGAAAGATCTGGGGGCTCAAGGGCTGCTGTTCAGATTCTGTTGTCCCATGGGGTGATCCGTTGATGTGGTTTTCTCCCCTTTCTCCTAGGGATGTGGTTTCCTGAGAGCCACATTGCAGTGATTGTTAATGTTCTCTTCTGGGTCTAGCCACCAAGAAGAGCTACCAAGCTCTGGCAAGTTAGCCCTTTTTAAAAGACTGATTCTTAAATCCAGTTGTCCTGTTAGCCCACACTTCATTTCAGCTTTTTTCTTTTTTCATCTCCCTTTAATATGGATATACTGATGAAGACTTCAAAATTCACTAAGAATCTTTGGGATCTAATTTCCTCAACCAATTTAGGGTCATTTTTAGAGTAGGTAGCTCTGCCCAGTTCTCAATTTGACAACCTCTCTAAATGTGAATGAGTTCAAGTCATTCATTCCTAAGCTATCATGCCAATAAAGATCTGCTGAATATACTAATACCTTTAACTCCAGACATGTTCTCAACATAGAAGCCTTTAAAACAAAAAAGCAATCTTGATACAGCATGTCAATATGAAATTGGAATACAAAATATAGCTGGGATTCCCCTTATATCCCTATAGCTTTTTATCTATTCTACAACCCTAGAACGAATTTTAAATTGAAAGACAGGGTCTTACTCTGTTGCCCAGGCTGGAGAGCACGGTGGTGCCCATCAGACTTCACTGCAGCCTCCAACCCCCGGACCCGAGCCTCCTGCCTCAGCCTCTCCTTCCCAAGTAGCTACAACTATTAGTGCATGCCTCCTAACTCAGCCGATTTTTACATTTCTGTGGAGATGGGATATTGCTATATCCTTACCCAAGCTGGTCTTCAACTCCTGTCTTCAAGCAATCTTCCCAACTCGGTCCCCAAAGTGCAGGGATTCCAGGCATGTGGTAATGTCCCCAGCCTGGAACCAACCTTTATGGTTATCAATACTTCCCCCCCATCAGCTAACTGTCCTAGGTGTAATTTTTTTTTTTGTTTTTTTGAGACAGTTTCCCTCTATCACCCAGGCTGGAGTGTAGTGGCACAATCTCAGCTCACTACAATCTTCACCTCCTGGGTTCAAAGCGATTCTCTTGTCTCAGCCTCCTGAGTAGCTGGGATTATAGGCACCCATCACCACACCCAGCTAATTTTTATATTTTTAGTCGAGACGGGGTTTCACCATGTTGTTCAGGCTGGTCTCAAACTCCTGACCTCTTGATTCATCCAGCACGGCCTCCCAAATCCCTTCTTACATGTATCAAGACTCATACTGAACAATGAGTTCTGGGTTGCAAGAGAATTTTTTGAACCTGTCTGTCCACATATTAAAACATACAAGTGCTGAATTTTATTTTTAAATGACATAAATGGATATTTATGGGATACAATGTGATACCTTGATACATGTATACATTGCAGAATTAGCAAGTCAGGCTAACACATCCATCACCTCACATGCTTATTTATTTTTGGTAAGGACATTTAAAATCCATTCCTTTAACAATTGAGGTATAATACATTAACTTTGGCCACCTTGATGTGAAAAAGGTCAGAACTCAATCCTCCTGTAAGGAACAGAAACGTTGTACCTTTTGACCATTTCCCTTGGCCCCACACACTCATATCCCCAGCCTCTGGTGGGATCATGCAATATTCTCATTTATATGTCCCGCTTATTTCACTTAAGATCAGAATGAAGAAGTAACCCATAGATAGGGAGAAAATATTTGCAAATCATACATCAGATAACGAGATCATATCCAAAATATGCAAGAAACATAAGTCACTCAATAAGAACACAAATATTAAAAAATGGGCAAGGAACCTAAATATTCTCAAAAGACATGTGAAAAACGGATTTTTAAAATGCTCAGCATCGTTAACCAGGCAAATCCAAATTAAAACCACAATGAGATATCGCCTTTTATCTATTAGAATGGCCATCGAGAAGACAAAAGGCAACAGGTGTTGGCAAGGATGTAAAGAACCTTTGTATACTGTCAGTGGGAATGGCACAGCCATTCTGGAAAACAGTATAGAGGTTTCTCAAACTAAAAATAGGATTACCATATTCATTAGCTCATCTTCACTCTGCTAATAAAGAACTATCAAAGACTGGGTTACTGATAAAAGAGGTTGAATTGACTCAGTTCCACATGGCTGGGGAGGCCTCACAATCATGGCAGAAGAGCAAGAGACATCTTGCATGGTGGCAGGCAAGAGTTTCTACAGGGAACTCCCCTTTATAAGACCATCAGATCTCATGACACTTGTTCACAGGTACAGCTCAGGAAAGACCCGCCCCCATGATTCAGTTACCCCCTTACCAGGTCCCTCCCACAACACGTGGGGATTACAATTCAAGGTGAGGTCTAGGTGGCACAGAGCCAAACCGTATCACCATATGATCCAGCAGTCACTTCTGGAAGGATATATACACATATACACATGTGTACACATAGGAATTGAGATTAAATGTTAGAGATAGCTGCACTCCCATACTCATTACAGCATTATTCATAATAGTCAAGATGTGGATATAAGCTAAGTGTCCACTTGTAAGTTAATAGGTTTTTAAATGTCATTTATCCATAGTGGAATACTATTCAGCCTTAAAGAGGAGAAATTTTGTCATTTTCAATGACACAGAATTAGTCCAAAGTCTTACTCATTCTACTATCCTATGACCGCAGTCTGATAACAGGTACTTTCTAGTCTCCAAGACAGCAAGAGTTGCAGAAGCGCAAGAACTAAAAAACAGAAGATAGTGGATGATTTGCGTACAGTGGTATTTACCCTATGCTCAGACTTAGAGGAAAGATTTTTTTGTATTATATTCGTTTGGATTCATTCAGTTGCAGAAACAGACCTCTAACTCAAATTGGCTCAGCAGCAACAAATGTGTTGGAGATGTATTGAGTACCAAGTTCAAACATGCCCGATTCCACAAATATGCAACTTTTTCAGAGATCTTTTCTCATCTCTCGGCTCTATTTCACTTTGTTTAGTCCTTTTTTTTTCCCCTTCTTCAAATTGGCTGCCTCTATTTGCTGGGGTAGTTGCCATCTGGCAGCCTTTAGCCTGTATTGCTTCAACTTAGAAAACCTAGCTAAATAGATGGCTTTTTCTTCCTTGCTGGAACCATGTATAGCAAAGACCAAGCATACGCTGCAGAAGGATTCTGGTTGTTCCTCCTTAGACCAATCAATGTGCCTGGTAGGAGTAGGGTGCTCTGATTGGCCAGGCTTGCATCAGTGTCATTAACAAGGTTTCCATCCTTTTCACACAAGAGATGGTGTGCCATGAAATATATTGCATTGCCAAAGTTAAAAATACTTAAGTCCAGAAGAACTACAGGTGTGTATGCATGCTGTCGAGTCCATGACCTTGAATTTCAGCCCTGAGACTTGATGGCATTTTCAAAATGAAAACTACTTCCCAGCTGTGAACTGAGTGAACTACAATATTTCATGCCCTCAAACTTCTCAATTTCTGTGCTTAGTGGCACGTGATTAGTTGGTAAAGTTGAACAAACAAGACTCAGAAGCATAGTTGAAATATAACCATGACGGCAGCTGTTAGCATTTTCCCAGATGGGGAGGAAATACTGTTAATTTTTGAAACCTTGAAGAAACGAAGACCACAGACATTGCCCACCTCAAAATTGTTCTTTTTTAGTTTGGCTGCCTGCTGAGCTAATGACCCACTGACTGGGTTTTAGGCTTTTGAAAGCCTAGCTGTAACATCAAACTTTCATCTCAGCAATAGCAGCCTGTCTCTAATGAATTTTTTATTTGTTTACACATTGCTTCTCTGGGATATAAAAGTAACACTCATCTTTTTAATATTAAAACTAGAACTTTAAATCAGGGCCTAATCCAATGCCTAACGGTTTAAATTCACTACATCCAAAGACAGCTTCCCTTTTGGAGAAACCTTAACTCTGAAATAAAGGGAGATGGTAGTATGGGGAAGGAGTGACATGTCACGTGTATGTTCTTTTAATCCTTTTGTAAGCAGAGAGCTAAGTTATTAGCATCAAACTGTACTGTACGATCATGTGGGTTCCAGGAACACATCCACCCAACAGCTGTGCTTCCCTCCCCCCCTCTACAAGGGTCAGCTCTTGAAGATTTTGCTAACTCTTTCCTCTGCCCTGTAAGCCTGGGGATTTAGAGACCATCAAGAGAAAGTGCCCTGCAGAAAACTGTGGAGTGAGGGCATTCAAAGGAAGACTCACACCTCAGGGCCACTCATAGGCCCAGGAGGATATTTAGCTAAACATTGGGATGTTTATTAGTCTTTCACACATGCATCGGAAGAAAAAATATATTAATGCTATTGGATGGGAGAAGAGTCACCTACATGTAAGACTATGGAGACAAAACAGCAGTGATGACCTTGGGCCAGGGTTTGAATGGTGAGAAATCAAGGGAGGGGCACCAGGAAACACTCAGGGTACTGGATGTGTTCACTATCTTGATTTGGCAGTAGTTTCAGGTAAGAACTCATTGACTAGCACACTTAGGGTGCACTTTATGTCAATTATACAGTCAGTGTAGTTTGAGTTTTAAATAATGAAATATCAGTAAGTCTACAAACATGAGATTTTGAGTCAATGTCTGGTCTTTGAATCCCAACTCTGCAAATATTAGCTGTATAGCTATAAATGCACAACTTCCTTCAGTTTTATCAGAAAATGGGGATAATTAACGGAGTTGTGAAAATCAAATGATACTAAAACTCTGGTGTTCATACAGAGGCACTCAAACCAAACGATTTGGTTAAACACCCTCTCGCCCAACACAACCTCTCCCCTCCCTTCTCCATCCACTATAACTTAAATATATTTCCTCATTTTTCTGTTGGGGATGCTTTTCATCATATCACTTAAAGTTCAAGGATCTACCAATAATGCAAAAAACACATCTGTTAACACATTGATGTTAACACTGACAGATGGCAGCTAAGCCCGGGATGTTCCCATGTATTGTATACCTGATTTCATCTTTCAAAAGTTCTACAGTGTGGAATAAACACATGCTCCTATCCTGAACCTTATCCAACTCATAACAGGGCTCATAAGAATGGTATGTGCTTTCCCAGAACATCCCAGGGGCCTTTTATAGAATCTGATGGTTATACCACCTTCATTCACATACAAACATACTGCTTTCTAAAAATTTCATGGAGTGGCTAAGTATGATCTTTGAATAATTGTTTATTCCATTTGAAAATGAAAATATATATTCGATCAATCTTTTCATATTTAAGATCTGCTAGAACAACGTATGCCAAGTTCACCTGGGACCCAACAGGCACATGTACAAATTCAGAGCAGATATTTTGGAGTCTGATGAATCAGGTAGTAAATTCTGGCTTTTTCCAGGACGTCCCTGGGATGACTCTGGAAGTCATCAACCTAAGTTTCCTTCTGTAATAAAGATGGGGAAAATAACTTGTCAGACTGTGGTGAGAAGTAATATAGCCAGCCCTGTTTACTGGCTAAAAAGCACCATTTAGCTGCTGATGGATGCAAGAGACAGACCTGCCTCAGACACAGGTTCCACATTCCCATAGGAGCGAGGCCAGCAGTCAGTTTCCATCTAGGGTTACATATCCATTGGCTACTTTAAAATATATATATATACACACACACACACACATATATATTACTGTCAGTGTGCTCTGACATATTGAAAGTGCTTCTCAACAAGTCTTGCCTAAGTGCCACCATAAGCAGGTGGAAAAAATTACTGTTCTCAACAAGGCTCCACTTGGCAGTTTCGTACCTTGTGATAGAAGCAAGCCCAGGTGGTTGCAGAAAGATCTGGAAAGACAAGAAAAGACAAGTTTCTCTCCAATTTAAGCTTCTCTTCCCATTTGTTCCTTCTGTTTCAAGATAGGCAATCGAGTTCCTTGTGTGTATCTGTTTGCACTGGTGGAGACCCCACAAGTGGGAATTCACTGTTCCCAAACCATGTGTAAACTGGCATGGCCATTGATGGATGAAAAAGACTTGAAATAAGGACCAGAACACTATGCAAATGTCTGAATAGGAAGCTTTCATCTATGTCCCATAAATGCTTATTGTTTTCATAATACCTCATGGGTGTTAAGTGGTATATTAGTAGTTGGTTCTCACACTGCTATAAAGAACCTCAGACTCGGTAATTGAGATGTTTAATTGACTCACATGGTTCCACAGGCTGTTCAGGGAGCATGGCTGCGGAGGAACTCACAAATCATGGCAGAAAGCAAAAGGGAAGCAGGCACGTCCTCCATGGTGGGAGGAGGAGGAAGACAGACTGAGAACATGCTACACACTTAAAGCAGATCGCATGAGAACTTACAATCTCAAGAACAGCAAGGGAGAACAACTGGGCAAGATGGCTCACAATTCTAAATCCCAGCACTTTGGGAGGCTGAGGTGGATGGATCACCTGAGGTCAGGAGTTCCAAACCAGCCTGGACAACATGGCAAAACCCCATCTCTATTAAGAGGCACGGTCATGGGCACCTCTAATCCCAGCTACTTGGGAGACTGAGGCAGGAGAATCGCTTGAACCCGGGAGTTGAAGGTTGCAGTGAGCCAAAATTGCACCACTGCACTCCAGCCTGGGCAACAGAGACCCTGTCTCAAAATAGCAAGGAGGAAGTCTGCCTCCCATGATCCAGTCACCTCTCCCAGCATTGGGGGTTACAATTTGACATGAGATATGGGCAGGGACACCAATCCAAACCATATCAACTGGATCTGTAATCTTATCTGAATTCAAGGCACTTGCTTTTCAGGCCCGCTAACCAAGTATCAAATCCCGGCCCTCTCCCCACATTTCTGGATGACCCTGGGGATGCACTTCCCATGTAGAAACCTGTTTCTTCCTATGATAAAATGGGATAAGACTATGAAACCCCACAGGCTATGGAGAGAATTAAATGGTACAATAAATAAAGTTCTTAGCACTATGCTTCACACACACCTAGGGTGCAATAAAACCTATTGTTGTTATTGCTGTCATGATTATTTTCACTCCAGGTATTTTTCCACAGCCTGATAAATTCAGGGTGGGGGAGTATCTCCAACAGAAAGGAGACAGCTTGACATTCTCGACTTCAGAAGGGAGAGCCAGGTTGAAGTGTAGAGTTATCTAGGCTCATTGGTTTTTTTTTCCTGGTTCCCTGGCATGACTCTCCACTGGGTGCACCGGGACAATGTTTTTCTATAGACAAATTTCCACATGTAATAGAAAAAAAAAAAAAAACGACAGAAAAAAGTTACACTATAGCTGAAAATTGAAGCTGGAAAAAAAAAATTAAAGACTTCATTGAAAGCCTGAGGCAGTTTAGAACCAGTGTAATCAAATCCATGTCTCTAGCTTGAGCATCAGTATCTGAAACAGTGTGGGCTGGGTCGGTGGGTGTGGGGACAGAAAAACCATGTAACTTGAGTTATGCATGCTTTGTGTGTCGCTTTCACGTCTCCCGTTGAACACCTGAAACTCAGTGATGCATTTTCTGCGCTTCTCTGCTTAGCTGAAAACCAAGTCAAACAACTTGCTGGTGAGGTTCCTGGTGTGGTTAAGAGAAGTTTAGTAACCTCACCATATCTGATCTGCCACCAACATGCAGTTTGCGTATCTGCAAAGGGGGGATAGTAATGATACCTACCACCTCCTAAGGTTGTTTAGAGAAGCAAGACTCACTGTAAAGAAAATTAAGTCATGCTTGACAAACTATGTTGAGTGCTTTAGCCATTGTTATCAGAAGGAATAAGTCTTTGGGCAGCTCACATAATTTCTCAGAACTCTGTGAAAAACTAAGACACTGGGCCAGAGTTTAGAATGAGCAGCACAAATTTTATAAACTCTCCCAAATTGCTCAAAGATATATTCTTTTCTGATGCACAAATAAAACCCAAAAGTGTGTGTGTTGTGCCAGAGGAGAAAGAATCTCATGTGCAGTGGATACACTCAGACTAAAGCTCAACCCAAATTTCTGAGACTTTTCAAGTCAAATCAATTACCATATTCTAGAAGTCAAACAAAACCAGGTATTTGGTTCTGTTTCCAATTTCTTGATGTATTAGTTTCCTCTAGAGGGACAGAACTAATAGACTACATGTATATATAAAAGGGAGTTTATTAAGGAGAATTGACTCACATTCACAAGGTAAAGTCCCATGATAGGCCATCTGCAAGTTGAAGAGCAAGGAAGCCAGTGGTGGATCAGTCCGAGTCTCAAAACCTCAAAAGTAGGGAAGCCGACAGTGCAGTCTTCAGTCTGTGGCCAAAGGCCTGAGAGCCCCTAGCAAATCACTGTTATAAGTCCAAGAGTCCAAAAGCTGAAGAACCTGGAGTGCAATGTTTGATGACAGGAAGCATCCAGCACAAGAGTAAAACAAAGGCTGGAAGACTCAGCAAGTCCAAGTCCTTTCATGTTCTTCCACCTTTAATCCTAGCCACAGTGGCAGCTGATTAGATGGTGCCCACTCAGATTGAGGGTGGGTCTACCTCTCCCCCAGTCCACTGACTCAAATGTTAATGTCCTTTGGCAACACCCTCAGACACACCCAGGGATCAATACTTTGCATCCTTCAATCCAATCAAGTTGATACTCAGTGTTAATCATCACGCTTGATATTGTTTTCAAGTCTACTTTAACTATTAAGAATCAAAAGAAATATGAAAGTAAAATTTGAGATTAGGGGTTTGTTTGAAATGGTGTTTTCACTCTTGTTGCCCAGGCTGGAGTATAATGGTGAGATCTTGGCTCACTGAAATTTTGCCTCCTGGGTTGGATCAATTCTCTTGCCTCAGCCTCCCAAGTAGATGGGATTACAGGCATGCGCCACCACGCCCGACTAATTTTGGATTTTTAGTCGAGATGGGGGTTTCGTCATATTGGTCAGTCTGGTCTCGAACTCTTGACTTCAGATGATCTGCCCACTTCGTCCTCCCAAAGTGCTGGCATTACAGGCATGAACTAATGCACTTGGCATTGAAATAGGTTTTCTAAATAAACATTTATGCTAAGCTTTTCTGGATGACATCTTTTAGTCCTCAACTGTAGAATGAATTTCTAAAAACAAGTACCTGTAGTTTCAAAATGGTAAACATACCTCCAATAATCTGACCCTATTCTTTTCCTGCCATCTTCTCATGAATCTCAGGAGACACCTGTACGAAATAACCTAACTCCCTGATGTTCCAAAGTCTTTTTACCCATGTACCTGGCTTTACTTTGCTTACATAATAAACCTCTAACACTTTGTTCAATTTAACTTTGAACAATTTTAAGAAAAAAATAGTCTAAGTGACTCAGGAGCCAAAGACTTGATTTAGCTGATGTGCTTAGGGGACCACCTGAACCAGAATTTTTCAGACAGAGCAGCGCTGGAATTTCCAAGGCAAGAACAAGAGAAGGAACAGAGCAGCACATATCCTTTAGGTACCATTTGGACTCATGGAACAGTTCTCATCAGATCAATGGTGTCTTTAGAGTATGGGATTGTGGGTGATGGGGACTGACCATTTGACTCATTAAAACAGCTAACCTCTAAACTTCCAGGAAATTTGTAGTTGGAATGGTTAAGGAGACCGTTCCAGTTTTTTATGCCTCTGGATCAAGATCCTTAGCAAACCCATCCTGGTAACAGTCCTGATGTGCTTTAGAAAGCTTTCAAGCCTCTTACAGTCATGTCTACAAGACCTCTCCCCAAGACATTTGCCTAGTATTTGAGGAAGGAAGGTCAGACCAGAGAGATCCATCTTCTCTTAGAAATGCATTAATCCTAGCATGAGGGCACCATCTCTCACGACCTCATTCTAAACCTCATCTCTTCCCAAAGGCCACAGTTCCACCACACTGGATTAGGGCTTCCACGCATGAGTCTGAGGGACACAAACATTCAGCCCATGTTGTACATAGTTTTATTCAAAATACAAAATTTCAAATAGCCCATCAACAATGGTTCAACTGTAATGCAATTCTACCTACAATGGAACACTCAGCAATAAAAAGACAAGGGCTGGGCACAGTAGCTCACGCCTGTATTCCCAAAAGTTTGGGAAGCCAAGGTGGGAGGATGGCTTGAGGTCAGGAGTTCAAAACCAATTTGAGTTACATAGAAGACCTGGTCATCTCTACTAAAAAATTAAAGTTGTTTTTGTACCATGTATGATTCTTAATATTAAGGAAGGCGAACACCAATGAGTACATTCCGTATCATTTCGTTTATATTAAAAATTGAAAGCAGGAAAACCTAATAGTGATGGCAATCAGGTCAATGGAGTCTTTGGAGTATGGGATCGCAGGTGGTGGGGATTTATTAGGAAGGTAAAATGAAGGGCCCTTTCTATGAGGGTGAGCATTTTATCTTTCTAGGCATGTGGGTTATACAGATACATGAAATTTGTCAAATCTAGCTGATCTGCCTGACAGATTGTGTTTCACTGCATATAAATTCTACCTAAAACAAAACCCTTGGTATACATGTGAGAGTTATTTCAGTGATCTGCAGGTCATCCACGTTTGGAAGAATCAAAATAGAGTTGCTGTACTACTACTACTCATAATAGCAAACACTTGGAATCAACCTAGGTGCCCAACAGTGGACTGGATTAAGAAAACATGGTCCACACATGGCATGGAATACTATGCAGCCATAAGAACAGAACAAAATCATGTCCTTTGCAACATAGATGCAACTAGTGGCCATGTGAACTAATGCAACAGAAAACCGAATACCACATGTTCTCACTGATAAGTAGCAGCTGAACATTGAATACTCACAGAAATGTAGATGGCAATAACAGACAATTGGGACTGCTACAGCAGGGAGGGAGGGAGGGAAGGCAAAACTACTGTTGGGTACTGTGCTCACCCCCTGGGTGACGGGATAAGTTGTACCCGAAACCTTAGTATCACACACTATATACATGTAACAAACCTGCATATGTAACCCCCTTAGTCTAAAATAAGTAAAAAAAAAAAAGTTAACACACACTGGTTTGCATTACTCATCCTTTCCTAGCTGAAGGTCTAGACAAGGTGACTGGTGTTTTTGACTACAATGCAGTTTCAGAATGTCATGCTGGGGGTGAGGGGATTAGGAGGAGGAATAAGGAGAATTCTCCTTTGAAGCCAATAGTCTAACAGTCATTTTATATGACTCTGGGAAATGGGGTAGAGTCTGTGCCCATCAATGGCCTAATGGACAAGTAAACTCAGTTTGCAACCAAGTTCACAAGCTGTTGATGACACATACCTTGTTGACTGTAAATACTCCTGTGGATCAGATAACTTATCACAAGCCTTTACTGAAAGTTTATGGCAATATTGTGCCTTGCCCTTTTTACCAAGAAATCACATCCAAATCAACCTACAAAAAGTTTAAGATAATCCACAAACTAAGGAATAAGGACTCTATTCATACCCAAAATGACTTATTTGGCTGAGCATGCACCATAAGAAAATGCAATGCTATTTTCACATGTTACAAGACAAACTTTCTCAAAATGATGCAACTCTAAAAATACTCAGATTTGTCATGTTAAAGAGATAGTACAACACAGTTGATTAGCATAGTAGACTAAAACTCCACATAGATTAAATGCATTACTTGCCAAAAGGAATACAGTATATATACACAATCCCCAACCCGCCCCCAGTTCCAAACACACACGTCCCGCCCTACAATAGAAGAGTGTAAATTACCAAAAGTCTTCGCACAGAGCAAAATGCTTTAGTTTTTGGCTACATGATTTTAAACATAACTGAATGAAACGATCCCCTTATGGCCGAGTCAAACACTTCTGCAAATAGCACCATGACACTATATCTCTGGGTCTGAAAGCACTTTAGGTGTCTGGCACTAAGGTGAATATGTGCTTTATATTTCCGTTTTAGCCTAGGATTGTAGAAATGAGTCTGTCACCTGTCCTCAGTCTCTCAAACTTCAAATGAATCTCTTAAATGAAATTTTGGTACACACAGAACGCCCCTCCCCCCCAGTATCTAGGACAAATGCCCATTGAGTGTAAAAACCTGCAAGAGCATTATCTACCGTCTCCTGCATTCCTTCCCCTCAAAAGGAAATCATGCAGCCGGATTGCTAAGGGCCGCCTCAGTAATAACACCGCCCCTTCGGTCCAGGTCCAGAAAGGGAAGACCGAAAACGAACCTGCACAGAGCAGGAGCACTGGGCTCCAGGCCTCCTCTCATCACTTCCTAGTTACAAGATTTTGGGCAATCTAGTTAGCCTCCCCTTACAGAATTCTCATTCTTGAATGAGGGTTGCAGTGGGGATGCAAGTAGATGCACGTAAAGGGCTCGGAACTGCCTAGCACATCGTGCTTTGAGGTTGCTGATGTCTGCACTCCTCCATGCCTTAGGTTCCCCATCTGGTCAATAACCTAGATGGGCTCTCCAAGACTTCCAGCTCTATCATCTATTGCCATTTGATCATTCGTGGTGCCCTTCCCCATAGGCTACCTATCACTCCCCTCCCTCTGCCCCATCCCAAACCTCACATCAATGTTTATATAATGAGTCCTACTTCTGAGTAAAAGTATCCTTCCAAGAACTTCCAGGGGAGAACTGGCATCATTTGCTTATTGTGGGAAGCAATGTGTGCCGTGTTTAACAAGAGCTTTGAAGTGAGACAGAACTGTGTTCGTTCACCAGCTTTGTCACTTATCAAGTGACTTTGGGACAGCTTCTTAAAGCCTCAGGCTCCCCTTTGGTCTAATGAAGATAATACAAGCTCTGGCATCAGGGATCTGGTTGTTGGATGACATTGTATAACATGGGAATGTATAAAATACTTAGTGCAGTTTAAATACCAATGCATTTTAAGCATTCTATAAATTGTTATAGAACAGCAGTAGTAGTACCGCCAATAGCAGTCTTCACTCATTCAAGAGAAAAACATAGAAATGACAGAAAATATATCAAAACTGATGCCTTAAGAGTAGAGGGAGTGTGATGAAGTGAAGCCAGATTGAGGTGGGTTTGAATCCAGTTGTCACTTTCAGGCTATGTGATTTGGGGCAGGATCCTTATGAGCTCAGCACCCCTAAGTTGCAAAATTGGTACAATGTGACATACCCTAAGCCCCAAATTGGCACTGGGTACTTAGTATTTAGGAGGCATAGACTATATAGAAGCTCCTTGTTGTTAGTTTCACGGAAGTAGTAGAGCCCACTATTATCAGCCTCTATGCCAGGTATGGCTTAATATATCCACATGGGAATGTTTTCCTGGCCTAGAGACATTACTGATTCTAGGGAAACCACTGATGTCGCATTGAATGTAAGAGCAGGAAACACTGACATGAGTCAAAGATGGACATTTCTGGAACAGGGCCAGGAGCACACAGGAGAAGAATATAAACCAAGCCATCAGACTTACTTGTTCTTGCTGCCATGCTATAAGGGTCTATTTGTGGCCCTATGTGGCTGTTAATGGTAAATCATTCTTGCAAGTAAAATAGCACCGAAAGTTTATGTGCACAGTGTATGAAAATACTGTGAGTGGCATTCCAAGATATAGCAAATTTTGGAAATGAAATAAGTTTAAGTAGTCAATTTCAACATGTAATTCTGTAGTACTGCTAATCTTGCTAGGAGATACAAACATTACTCAAATACTATCCAATGATGCTCACTTGTGTATGCCCGTGTTTAAATATTTTTACAGCCTACAGTGGCTTATAAAGCTAAATATACAGACATTCATTTGGAAAGGACACGGGCTTACATGAAGATATATAACACGAAGTTTGAAAAGTCTTGGACTCAGTCCCACCAACATCAATGCAACATGAAAGGTGTTTCCATGTTTTGACCATTTCTTACCAAAAAAAACAATTTTGTATAAGACAATGTTTTGTTTTAAAGTCAACCTAAGGATGACTAAAATATTAAACAGTGAAATAGTCCATTTGTGTAGCAATTTTCATCTAAAGTTCATTTTAGTAATATTTTCTATGATCAAATATCTATTAGAAATGATTCTAACATATTACTGAGGTATCTAACATACTCACAATGTCAGTTTATAAGTCATATATGTTACAGAAGATCTAAAACGTTTAGTATTACAGAATTATTCGCTTTACAAAAAAAATTCACTTTATTATGGTCATGCATTAGTGTTACATAAAGTATAAGGAAACTTACACGGGGAAATATCTGGAGGAGTCCCAGGAATTTTCTTGTTCTCAAATCCTGAAGATTAAGATGTCAGGAATTTGATACGAGTGAAACTAAGTCACACATTCATCTAGCAAGTGTTTTCTCTGCACAAGTTGAGTCACTTGTGAATAGCCCCGGCTTTCAGTTGGTGGTAGAGACAGACATTAACTAAATAAATGAAAAATAAGACTAAGAAATGATGCCTGCTGCCCACAGTAGACACTACGGGGAATGTGCGAACAAAGGCTTCAGTCATTGCATCTGTACTGCCTTCTCCCTTGAGGGGACAGCTCCATCACAACAGTCACGTGGGATCTGTAGGTCCCCACCTCTTCCATGCCTGATAGCTTCACAGCTTTAGGTCCCACCATAAGCAAACACCTGAACCAAGCTGACCAAAGTACACCAATGCTGTCCACCCCCACCAGTGATTGGTCCAGACAGTGGGTCTGTGACCCAAGCATGAAATTCACCCTTTTCTGGGGTTCTAAGATCTAAAGATGGAAAAGGGTCATCTTTCCTTTCTCATGTGCTAAGTACACAGCTGAGTTATAGCTTTATCAGCCACAGCTCTGACTTGAGAGTCAGCTTGTTTGGGAGAGTAAGAGCTCCTACTGAGAGCTGAACAATGCAAAATATCTTGATGGCATTTCATTCCCTGTTTCCTATGCCTCCCTCACCTTATTACCTAAGTCACTCACAGTCTACCTTTTAACCAATTCTGGATAGAGTTAGGTTTTTGCCAACCAGAGTATACTTTACATAGTGACTTGAAGAGAGCCTGATACTCTGAAGAGAACCATAGGGATTGACTAAACTCTGGGAGTTCTACCTTCATTGGTGAGAAAGGCAAAACAAGCAACGACTATGTAATACGGATTTGTGTTCCTATTGATGTAAAGAAACACAAGGCTGCTGTGAGACCCAAAGACATATGTATTGGGTATAACTTTCTAAATAGTGTTATTTTACTTAAGTTCTGAGATACACATGCTGAACGTGCATGTTTGATCACAGGTGCAGCAAACCGCCATGGCACATGTATACCTATCACCCATCATCCAGGTTTTAAGCCCCACATTTAATAGGCATTTGCCTTAACGCTCTCAACACCCCTTGACCTCACCCAACAGGCCCCAATGTGTGATGTTCTCCTCCCTGTGGCCATGTGTTGTCACTGTTCAACTCCCATTTATGAGAACACGTGGTGGTTTCTGTTCCTGTGTTACTTTGCTGAGAATGATGGTTTCCGGCTTCATCCATGTCACTCCAGAGAACATGACCTCTTTTTATGGCTGTATAGTATTCCATGGTGTGTATGTGCCACATTTTCTTTATCTAGTCTATCACTGATGGGCATTTGGGTCAGTTCGAAGTCTGCTATTGTGAATAGTGCTGCAATTAACATACATGTGCATGTGTATAGAATGAATTATAATCATTTCGATATATACAGTAATGGGATTGCTGGGTCAAATGGCATTTCTAGTTCAATATCCTTGAGGAATTGCCACACTTATTCTATGCTTTATTTCTAGATACTGAGCACCAGCAGTGTCCGACTGCTAGGGAGATAAACCTGTAATGTAACTTCTCTAAGGGCAAGGGGGTCAGAGAAGAGTTTGAACCTTTAAGCATGAAGACACATGAGGACTTTCCAGACATGCAATGGCAAGAGTGAGAGGGTAGTGGTATAAGACAGCATCCCTATATGGCAGTGGGAGCCATCCTGGGACACAAAGAGTAATCTGGGGAGGAAGAAACCCAGCCAGGAGTGCTCAGGGGCCCACACTGGACCCAGCAAAAGACACTGGGCTGTGTTCCCTGTGTCTCCCATTCCCCCTTAGGATGAGTTGGTTTCAAGGAAGCCATTTAGAGAGTTGGGCAAGGTTTCAGGGCCTGCTTCTTTGTGAACAAGCACGGCTGCCCAAACCAAAACGGAAGACAAAGCAGATCTTCGTGTGCCGGCTTAATGGGAAACATGAGCCATCTGCGAGTGTTCCTTCTAGTTCATTTGCTTCATTGGCAAGTATTAAACAGCGCCGTAAAGATCCAGAGAAATTATGGAAATGGGTATTAACATTAAAATCAGTACAATTAGAACATTTCACTGCATAATTGTCTGGCAGGGCCTGAGTAAGCAGAGGATTTCCAGCTGATTTATTGGTCACAGGTTGTCTGACTCTTTAGAATCTCCAGCGCCAGGAGCACATTCCGGGGGGTTGCCCCCGAGATGACAATACAGTTGTACCATGGTCAGAAACTTACATCATCTTTGATTCCTGGCATCCCTTCTCCAAGCTGCCGCATCAGCAACTGCAGAAACCAAGCAGTGCACCATCCGGATAAAGGGAACATGCAGAGAATCGAGAGAAACCTTGTCGTCACACTCCCGTCTTTTTCAGAGAACGTGTACCACGTTTGCTTGTAATTAGCACTCTGACAGACATCAGAAAAAACGGCTAATCACTGACATGGCCCACAGTGCTTTGTAAGTAAACACCATATTGCAATAGACATGCAATTAATTATACAACCCTCCAATTAAACATGTTCAAAATGGAAGTGGGATGGGGGTGAGGGAAGGTATCAAAAATTGCACTGCCAAAAATTTTTCCTCCTCTAAGAAATAATAAATGACTCAAGTCTTGAATATCATCAAGCTGTTTCCAGGCATCTCTTGGCTTCAGGCCTGTGGCTGCTGTTTCTGGGAAGTTTTGAGTTGCTGAAACAAAAGCCTCTTGCATGTATTCCAAACCCAGTGTCTTGACTGTTGTGTGTATAGCATTAGAGGTTCCGTTTTTTCCATTTTCTTACAAGGCCAGCATCCCATTGCCGAAATACTGCTGGATTGTGGTGCTCATCCACCTCCGTACCCTTACTTGACCTTGACTGGTAGAAACCACTTTAAAGGGTTTAGAAGGTTATGCATATTTTCCCACACCCAACTCATGTGGCTGTGCATCCACCCAGTCCCCCTTCCCGTGGGTGGGAAGCCTCTGGTGTAAGCAACAATTGTAAAGATTTCCCTGGGATGAGGCTGTAGCTAGACTTCCCAGGAAATCACATTTTTGTCTAGTTTACGGTTTTCACCTATTCTTTCCTTACTCATTTTTACCAGTTTCTCCTGAGTTCCCTCACTCAAATCCCATGGCCAGGAAGAAAAGGTTCTACTTCTGGGAACCCCACTTAAGACAACTATCATATCTCAATATTTCTGTTTAAACACATATGGTAGACTTGTTTTCAATCAGGGTGAATTTTTTCCTAAATGTACCACAAAGTGAGGGTTTTGCTGGCAGGTTGGATCCTTTGAACAATGGAGGATGTTTGGAGAAAGGGATGTTTGTACGAAATTTTGAAAGGATAAGAGGTTCCAGAGAAGACACAATCAAGTAGAATGATTGGAACACTGGGCACAGCTATCAACCTAAGTATTTGAGTACTTACTGACAGGTACTTAGAAAAAGTGCTGGGTAGACAAACACATTTGAGCAATATAAAGCTCAATGATAAAACATATGCCAAGTATTACACATTTGTAAGATACACTTAATCCTTATGTTTAAAAGCTATGCAGCAATTTATGTTATTGCCATTTTGCAAATTTAAGAGGCGGCTTAGGTAGGTTGAGCCACTTTGACAATGTCACTTAGCTTGCAACAGGTGGAAGTGGGGCAATCAGGATCCCAGGCAGGTGTATTAACAAGGGAATGACAAGATTAGATGAGGTTCAGGAAGTTACATGAGAAAAGATGGCTTCACAGCTCTAAGTCCCATAAGCAAGAAAGTAGACCCAGAAGAGGACAGAAGCATTTCACTGTGTAATATCCAAACTGGCATGCACCACTGATAAGCCAAAGATACTGGCAAAGCTTGTCCGCTTCGCTTTCAGTGTTAAAGCCTCGTTGCTTCTACTGGGAAAACTAATAACGTAACAAATGAAACTATTGTTCAGTTTCATTAAAAATAAATCTGATAAGATGGGCAGAATTGAATTAACCAATCTCAATAGAGTTCTTGTTATTGGAGCAAACGAAATATTCTAATAGAATAAGTCCTGGTTCATTTTGGCTGGTCTGAGAAGCTCCTTGCTACAGATTTTGTTTCCAGCTCTTGGCTCTGGGCAGTCCCACACTAATGTTAGTATTAGCAGGTCAGCATAATGGATCAGCGTGCTGGATCTGGCAAGAGTGCTGGATGCATCCGCATGACAGATGCAGGGGCCTCCATTACCCTTGGCAGACAAGACCTGTCCTCCCCTCCAAGGAAGTCAGATTTAGGGCCCTAGAGCATGCAAGAGAGAAACGGCTCTTGTTCCAGAGGGTGAGGTTGGGCTAGAATCCTGTGATGGGCTGCTCCTGGAGCCCAGGATAGGAAAAACAGACACTCAGCATGCGCCCGCTTATTTTGGCTGGCTCTAATTGAGGTTAGTGCCAGCAATATTTCTATTCCTTTGTACTGGCTGAAGTTCAAAGGCTCAAGATTGAATAGCTAAAGGGGAGCATGCAGGTACTTGCGTGAATACAGAGAGGCACAGATATATTTGCATTACTTTCCCCCAAAAAAGAATTTTATGCCATTTATAAAATAAACACAAGATGGAAAAATAATTAGGATCCAAGGTAGAAAATAGAGTATTGAATGATTAAAAGCATCTCAAATTACAGAGCTGAATCACTTTTCAGAACGGTACAAATTTTGCTCCAAGTCCACTAGTGGATGTAGAATATATGCACACATTTTTCCTCTTTGTTCTTGACGAGTCTTAATCCTGATCCTTCTCTAGTTTTTGCAAGAGAAAACTGAATATAAGTACTAGTGAATGAAAGGAGAAAGTGATCTGTCAGAGAAAATGTAATTTTGTCCAACTCTGCCAATTCCGTTGCCTCCTTTACACAATATATTCTCTGACATCCCAAAACCAAGAGTGTGGTGCTATCTTGAGACAATTCGTGGTCTGAAGTTTCAGTTTTGTCACCCAGACTGTAGTGCAACAGTTCAATCTTGATTCTCTGCAACTTCTGCCTCCTGAGTTCAAGCAATTCTCCAGTCTCAGCCTCCCGAGTAGCTGGGATTACAAACACCCACCACCACACCTAATTTTTATATGTTTAGTAGAGACGGGATTTCACCAAGTTAGCTAGGCTGGTCTCGAATGCCTGACATCAGGTGATCTGCCTACCACAGCCTCCTGAAGTGTTACAGGCATGAGGCACTGTGTCTGGTCAGAAGTTTTCTGAGGTAAAATTCTGTCACAGCAATATGGCTGAGGTGGGGTTGTGCATAAAGGGAGAATTAGACTCAGGGCCTGTGTTTCAGATTCTGCCTTTGCTCCTTTCTCACTGAGTGACATCACCTCTGAACCTTGGTTTCCCTGTCTGAAATGAAGATTCTAGCTACCTTTGAGAACACCTTCTAGGACTAGATAATATGCATGCTCACCTATTGCCACTAGATGATTGGCAATGTGGATGCATTCCCCTCAAGTTTACTCACGATTTACACAACACTTCTAAGTACTAAGGATGTAGCAATAAACAAGTCAGGTCCTACTTTACTAGAGCTAATGGTTTATTAAGCCATCTGTTCTGTCTGTTTATATTTATATCATCTACA
Source organism: Chlorocebus sabaeus (assembly GCF_047675955.1). NCBI lineage: Eukaryota > Metazoa > Chordata > Mammalia > Primates > Cercopithecidae > Chlorocebus > Chlorocebus sabaeus. The sequence goes on from NC_132908.1 coordinate 7,746,936, forward strand.
TACAGCAACTGCACACATTAAACAAGCTTGCTTCTATAAATGAACGCAGTTAGGTATCACCTTTTTATTTGGATTTTCACATCTGAATTTGAAAGTCTTGTTTATAAAATGTTTTAGTCAGGTTAGACTCGGGGCAATGGAGAACAAACTGGTTGAGCTGGCTGGGCAGCTAGCTGTATAAAGACTTGACCTCATGTTATCTCTTTACCCCTTCACTATGGTTTAGATAGACTCCAGTAGGATTTAATCTTCTCAGCTTCACTACGGGCAGTTTAAGTAAAATAAACATTTTAGTTTTGTAATTCAGTCCCAGAAAACCAAGAGGGTAGCCTTACATTAAACTTTCTTCTAAGATTTAAAAAGGAAAGAAAAAACCACCTGTATTGATAAGATGGAATCTTATCTTCCCTGATGGTTTAAAGCCACGAAATGAATACTTGCCCATGAGAACCTCTCATTTAAAGATTAATGAGTCATGCACATAGAATGCCTAATTAAGAAATTTTGGCTAAGGTGTAATGTATACAACTTGAAACAACTGGTTTGAGTTTGATTTTCAGTGCATTTCCCCTAATCGGACCCTTCTGTTTCATACTTTAGACACGTACCTAGGGCAAGACCCTTGCATAAAGGTGAGAATATGATTATGGAAATCACTCAAGATGTTTTAGTGTGTAATACACACAAGAGCCCACACTGAGAACTTTAGTGTTGTCTTCAAACACACTATAATACTATGGTTATATTCATGTTATAGATTAGGAAAACTGATTCTCAAAAGTGGATAATGTGTTCAAGAAAGTGCTCTTAATGAGTGAAAAACAAGGAGTAAGCACACCAATTCCCAACATAGGACTTACCGTTAGTATACTTCAGGACCTTGGACAGATCACCTCTCCATGTGGACGTTGGTTTCCCATAGGTCGAGTTTGGGCTACCACATAGTTCAATGTCTTGACCACCTATGACAATGATTTACTTACAGTTCCTGGCAATTTACGTGATACAATGTATTTGTACTGTCACCAAGCTTAAATTTCTTAGTAATTCAGACCAAGTGATCATTAGATGTTAGGAAGCAATCCATTGTTTAAAAATGTAAAATTTCCTCACCATATAGGCAGCCTATGGGATGAGAGTGTCTTAGTATAAGCCTCTTTTGCGTCAAGATTTTTTGCAAGTCTTGAATAAAATAAGATTAGGAAGAAATCGGCCTTTCTTCCTAAAGACCCAAGCTTAAGTTACGTTTGAAATATTTCCTTTACTAACTCATATCCATGGTTTTGGGCAAGTTTATAGGCTTCATCTCTGTGCTTAAAGTAGATTGTAAATGGGTCAGTGGCTTCCAGAAACAAATCATCGACTTTTAGTCTCTCGCACTAGCTTTTTCTTAAATGCACCTGTGTTCCTTTCTTACTTGTATTTCTCTTGTTTTCACAATATGACTTTCAAAGTTGCTGGAAATCATTGCATTCCTCTCACATGGAGAAATCAAAAACAAATATAAAGTGCTCTCTCAGCTCACTTCTAAATCTAAGCAGACCCAAATGCTGCTAGATATTGCTTTGTATGCTGTTAAGATGCAACATCTCTTTGAATGGAACAAACAAGAAAAACCTCCAAGTGGTGTGCTATTGCTAAAACATTACTGAGCTGGCAAAATTCATAAACTAATATTGCAAAGTAGCCCTTGGCACATGTCATTCTCAGCAATTTGTATTCCCTTTCACTATTTCCTTTCACACACCATCTGTAAAGTATGCCGTTTTTCCTCAACAAGAAAGCTGTCTTTCTAGAAGGTTGATGAGAAAAAAATAAAGAGTACTTACTATATTGGTTAATTACCATAGTGAAAGTAGTACTTCAGCACCCCCGAGTGTGTAGTTTGGGGTTATATAGGTCAGATGTGGGAGATTGATATAAAAGTGAAAGCTGTCATCTCAGTGAGGACACACTAAATATTTCTCATCTTCACCAGAAATGGTCATTTTCAAATCTGTTGACTAATTAGGACACAATATCTGTCATTATACAGAAAAATCTATTCAGTTACTAGAGGATTGAACTGAAGTCATGCTTGTATGCTTGTATAATGCCTGTATACAAGGGTATGGGATGGGGATTCAGATGGTCTGGCTTCATCCACTTAATAGCTATGACCACAGGCAAGTCAGTTTCACCCCAACCTCCTAGTCTTGGTATAATCAATGCAAATAATTGGTAAGTCATTCCAGCTTCGAAGTGCTTTGGTTTATCAAAAAGGTAACACTTTATTCATTCCTTTGTTCAAATGTGTATTGTACTTCCATGTGCTAGGCACTGAAAAGGTGCAAGATTCCCACTATCACGGGGCTGATGTTCAAATAGAGAAGAGTGAATTAAAGTGTCAAATAGCCACACAAAATAGCTTCAGGTAGAAGTCCACGAAATATAGTTTTACGTGACAGAAATTAAGTAGCATGGGAAAATGGTAAAACTCATACATTAAGTATACCAGGGCCCAATTATCAAGAGGAGTGGTGTTTAGTGGGCGTAGTAGTACCTCCTGCCAGCATTTTGGAATTGAGGGAATTTGGTATTTTCTAACGTAGCTGTGGCAAGATAATTGACATTGGAATACAAAGTATTGTGAATTTTATGTGTAGATTTTATTGCTTCCAAAACTGGGTGGGTATGTTTTATGAATTTCAGCTTGGGATTGCAAAAAGGGAACTAGTAATTTTTTTGTGATAGAGGACATTAGGTTTAATAGAATTAAAAATATCAATGTAGACTGGGCATGGTGGCTCAGGCCTGTATTCCTACCAGCACTTTGGGAGGCCGAGACGGGTGGTCACCTGAGGTCAGGAGCTTGAGATCAGCTTGACCAACATGGTGAAACCCCGTCTATACTAAAAATACAAAACTTAGCTGGGCATGCATGGTGGCAGGTGCTTATAATCCCCAGCCACCTGTGAGGCTGAGACAGGAGAATCGCTTGAATTCAGGAGGTGCAGGTTGCTGTGAGCTGAGATTGTGCCGCCACTGCTCTCCAGACTGGTGACAGCAAGACTCAGTCTCTGAAATACATAAAGACATTGATCTAGAACCTTTGTAACTAGAACAAATTACATACCTAGCATTCTTGCACAATGATTTTTAAGCAAAAGTCATGATCAAAAAACATTCCTGTAAAGATAGAGCACAAATACAAAATTTCAGATGATTGTTCTCTCAAGGTTGTTATAACAGACTTGGAGACTTGATGGAACAAACAAGGAAACTGAGGAAGAAACTAAGCATCTTTTTCCAGGAGTAGCAGCAGAGGGTCTTAAAGGTTAAACTATCAAGAACCATGTTTTCCTGCGTGGAGAGGCCTGTTTGAAGGCAAAGATCAAAAGTGACATGTGGATACACAGTTCTACTAAGTTATTCAATCAGTGTTTTTCCCACTAGTACATGCTACATTGTGCTGACTCCGGAGATTAATACCCAGACTAGGTTAAATGCCGCTTCCTATCCCTTCCCCAGCTTCCTTCCAAAGACTCATCTGAGTATCTAGAACCTGTGGATGTTACCTTCTATGACCAAAAACAAGTAGTTTGCAGATGTGAGTAAGTTAAAGATCTTAAGATTAGATTATCTCAGATTATACAAATGAACCCAATTTATAGGAGTTTTCTTGTAAGAGAAGGCTAAGAGATTTGAAGATGCTAAACTTCAGAGGGCTTTGAAGATGGTGAAGGAGTTACAAGCCAAACAATGTAGACAGCCCCTAGAAGCTAAGTCAACAGATTATCCATTAGAGCTTCCAGAAGAAACTTAGCCCTGTCAACACCTTTAGAGTTCTGTAAAACTTGTTTCAGCTTTTGATCTCCCGAACAGTAAGAAATGTGTTAAGTCTTTAGTTTGTGTTAAAGCAGCAATGGAAAACTGATACAAATCCCCTGCCCTAGAATCACATACCTTCTACTTGGTAAGACAACCTATTTGTAAACGAGTAGAACACAATAGAAATTCAGAAAATGGTACACAGAAGTGAGAAAACTCCTAGTTCCGGTTGATTCCCATGTCCAGATTTTAACCTGTAGCCATACCCTGTCTCTCAGTATCCTTAAGTTTTCTAGTTGACTTTCCCTGTCAAAGTCCTAATGGAATATACATTAATGCTATTTGGAGCTCCGATGCCGTTGTGATGACCCTGAGGGAGTTTCAAGAAAGTCTCAATGTTTACCATAGTACACTGCTCTTACTGGAAGATGTTTCCTTTCAATATGCAAGTATTTTCAGCCACAATGTTCTGTGTAATCCTTATTAAACAGTTCCACTATGCAAACCCTACGTGCACTGGGAAAACAATTCTACTTATTCTTTCTCCATTTCTGGTGTCCACTGAACACCTACTACATGCCAGGTCCTGGGAAGTTAAGATCTCTTTCCAAGACTTAGAAAATTTCTTGAACTACTACAGACTAAAAGCAGCACTAGTTAATGCTTATCACATTCTATGTGCTAGCCGATGTTCTAAGCTGTTAAAATGCTTTGCGTTGTGTTAGTCGGTTTTGTGTTGTTCTGAATACCATAGGCTGGGTAACCTATAAAGAAAACTTTGACTCATGGTTCTGCAAGCTGTATAAGCCCAGTACCAGCATCTGCTCAGCTCCTGGCGAGACATCAGAAAGCTTTCAGTCATGGTGGGAGGGAAAGAGCCAGCATGTCATGTAGTGGGAGATGCCAGGCTCCTTAAAAATAACCAGACCTCATGTGAGCCAGTGGAGTAAGAACTCACTATCACAGGAACAGCACCAAAGTCATTCAGGAGGTATCCACCCCTATGACCCGAATACCTCCCACTAGGCCCATCTACAACATTGGAGCTTACATTTCAACGTGCGATTTGGAGAGGTCAAACATCCAAATCATTTCACCCTTTGGTCCCCAAATCTCATGTGCTCCTCACATTGCAAAATAGTCACCCTTTCCCAACAATCTCCAGAAATCTCAACTCATTTCAAGTAACAAAAGCCCAAAGACTCACTTTAGACTCAAAGTTCTTTCCACGTTGACTATCAAAATGAGTTATTTACTTCCAACATATAGTACAGGCATTGGGTTAATGTTCCCATTCTAAAAGAGGAACATTAAGAAAGGGGGTAAACAGGGACCCATACAAGTCCGAAACCCAGCAGGGCAGAAATTAAAGATTGGGAGTTAAGACTCCATGTCCCACCTCCTACACACACTGGTACAGGGGGGTTGGGCTCCTAAGGTCTTGGGTATCCCTGGCCTCTGTGGTTCTTCCAGACTAAGGTTGCAAGCTGTGCTGCTTATGGCTCTACCATTCTGGGGTGTAGAGGGGCAGCCCCATTTCTACAGCTCCACTAGACAGTGCCCAGGAAGGGACCCTGTGTGGGGACTCCTAACCCCATATTTCCCTGGCACTACCCGAGTATTGAGATCCACACCTATAGGTTTTTGCCTTGGCACCCAGGCATATATATATATATATATATATATATATGTATCTCCTGAGATTTAAGTGGCAGCTGCCAACCCTTCTCTTGCATTCTGTGTACCCACAGGCTTACCACCACATGCAAACCAGCAAGGATTATGATAGCTTACACTCTCCAAAGTGGCAGCTCAACCTCTACCTGGTGCCCCTTTAAAGCCACGGATGGAGCTGGAGGAGCTTTGAGGTGGCACAGGCCACCCCAGCCCTGGCCCTGAAATCAGAAATCCTAGACCTCAGGCCTGTGATGGGACGGACTGTCCTAAATACCTCTGAAGTATGTGAGGATTTGTTCCCACTGGTCGTGACTAGTAGCACTTGTCTCCCTTTAGTCACAGCAAAACTCATTAGCAAGTGGTTGTTCTATGCCCTTGAATTCCTCCCCTGAAAATGTTTTTGTTCTCTATCACATGGCCAGGCTGCAAATTTTCCAAACTTTTACACTCTGCTTCCCTTTTAAACAAGTTCCAGCTTTAAATCATTTCTTTGCTCTTAACATCTGACCCATAGGTTGTTGAAGCAGCCCACTTCTTGAATACTTCACTGCTTAGAAATTTTTCTGCCAGACTCCCTAGGTCATTTACTCTTAAGTTCTACATTCCAAAAAATCCCTACGACATAAGCAGTACAGCCAACTTATTCGCTGAAGTATAACATGGGTAAACCTTAGGCTCCAGTTTCAAATAACTTCATTTCAATCTGAGACCTTGTCAGCCTGGCCTTCAGGGTCTATGTTTCTAAATCAGTATTTCAGCCACAACCATTTAACCAGCCTCTAAAGTTCCAAGCTTTCCCTAGTCTTCCTACTTCCAAGCCCTTCAAAGCCTTCTAAATCTCTGCCTGTTACACCAGTTCCCAAGTTACTTAATTTTCTGGTACTTTTATAAGCAATGCCCCACACTCCTTGGTACCAGTTATGTATTAGCCTTTTCTTGTATTGGTATAAAGAAATCCCTGAGGATGGGCAATTCATGAAAAAGATTTGGCTCATGGCTCTTCAGGCTGTATAAAAAGCATGACACCAGCATCTGCTTAGCTTCTAGCGAGCCCTCAAGGAAGCTTTTGCTCATGGCAGAAGGTGGAGGAGGAAACATGTCACACGGTGAGAGGGAGCAAGAGGCAGGGTGCCAGCCTCCTTTCAACAACCAGCACCCATGTTAATTAGCAAATAACTTACTCATTACGAGGATGGCACCAAAACATCCATGAGGCATCTGTCTCCAGGACCCAGACACCTCCCCACCAGATCATTCCCTCCAACACTGGAGCTCACATTTCCACGTGGGATTAGAAGATAAAGCATTGAAACCATCTCAGCTGTAGTTGAGGTTACAAAAACCCTGTTGAGTAGTGAGCATCATTGTAACTTTACTAAATATAGAAACCACGCAGAGTTCAATACGCCCAGCTGAATGGTATCAGCCCTTGCTTTTTGGGATCCAGTTATAGAAGTTTGCCGTCTTTGGGGTGGGGTGGGGACCAGGGATTCACACATGCATGCAATAAAAGGGAAGCTTGGGAAGCAAAATAAGTGGAAAAGGAGAAATGGTTTGAGCTTTTCTGGCTAAGAATCAGGTGGTTAAGAGACTGAGGTACAGAGAAAAGCTATGGAGAGTGACGTATGGGCAGAGCTGCAGCATTTGATTTTAAGCAATGGAGTTGGAGGAATAGGCAGAGCTGTGACTATGACATGCTTCATATTCCAGGCTAAGGGGTACTTGCTTCTACCCTTGACCCTAGTACCTTCGTTGGCAGGTCTGGTAATGCAGCTCACCATTGCTAATTTTCTCAGCACCTTACTCCTCGGCAGGTGTCCAACTATCCTCCCACCCACAATGGATATGTGTGTAGACAGCTCCGCCTTCCCTGCCTAGCCAATTGCTTGCTGTGGAAGCACAATTCCTTTTGACACAAGTTACAAAAATCCAACTGGGAAGAAGAGTGGATCCAAGATATCAAGTGTTGTCATGAGTCTCATTTGCCATCTTTCATCTTGGCTTCACTCCAATGCTTCCTTTTCAAGCTAAGGGGCCATTCTCTTGGGCTTGTTTGCTGTTCATTCATTCATCCATGCAGTCATTCAACATTTAGCAAGCATCTTTTATATGGATGCTGCAGTATTTGAGGACACAAAGTACAACCCTTGCTCTCAAAAGGTTCATCTAAAGGGAAAGACAAACAGCATGATGTGAAGGGCCACAGGAGCAGAAAGGAGACTGATTTCAGCAAAAGAAACACATCAAGGGTGTGGAGCTGTTTTACCAGTTAAAGCTACTGCCTTCATTTCAAAGTTATTTATACTCAGTGTCATGATGCTGAGGCTGGAGAAGCCACATTACTGCTTTTCCAAGTGGTTTCCCATTAGGTTCTGCTACTGGTGGTCCCAGCAGGAGTCTTACAGAGCTGGAAAAGGAAGGTATCTACTTCTTGTCTGTTTACTGTGGGCTGCTTCTTTGCTTTGGGTTTCTGTATGCAGCAGCACCCTAGCCTTTCCCTTTTGCTCTGGCTGTAGACATTTGTTCCAGTAGCAGCTATTATTCCAGTTAAATTTCTCTAAGACTCACAAAACCAGCCTCATTATGGCCCCTCAGATATAAACCTCAGCTGTCCATGTGCCTTCTCCTTGGGTAAGAGGGCCCCCTTCTCTTTTAACCTCAGACTTCAGAAAAATAGCCCTTATACAGATCTGAGTCCCATCTCAGCAGGACCCCTTCCCTCCAAGCCTTTAAATTTTAATTCCAACTCTTTCGTTCCCGCAGCCCTAGGGGTGGTAACTGCTTTCTACCTGTGATGTTTCAGTGGTTGCCTCTTTAGTTCAATACCTATTTAATAATTCTTTGTATTAATTTCCTTCTGTTAAGGTATCTGATGTGGATTCTCTTTCCCGACCAGACTCACCGATTCAGGGCCCTAAAGGATAAGTAGAAACCCCAAACAATAGTTCAAGCTGACACTTGGAGTAGTATGTATAAGACAGACTTGTTTGGGTCCAGAAGAACTTTATTCCAACTGGACTATACTGCCTTCCAATAGCATGGGCTTTTCAGTCTTCTCACGTATAACGTGAAAAATATTTCTACAGCACACTGGCCTAATGAGGAAGTTGCTTCTATCCGTCATTGGCTCATGAGGAAGAAAGGGACTTACCCAAAGTCGTGAGTCACCCAGGTAGTGGTACAGTATTTGGTTAATGCAACCCTAACTTACAACAATGACAAAAGTTGAGGATCTAGATATTTGCAGTTCATTGCCAGTGGGAATCTAAAATGATAAATGCTATGAAAAACAGGCAGTCCCCTCAGTAAATGTAGGGTCACCACATGACATAGCAAATCCATCAAGCAATTCCAACCTGACCCAAGTAGGTATATACCCAACATAATCTAGGACAGGTATTCCAAGAAGCCTGTTTACGAATGTTCATATACCAGCACTACTCAGTGTGGAAACCACCCCAGTGTCCATATGGATGGATAAATGAAATGTAGCTTATCCACACAATGGATGTTGTCTGGGTCCTTCTTTAGCCATAAAAAGTACTGGTATGTGCTGAAACAAATGAGCCTCAAAAACATTATGCAACATGAAAGACATGCAAAAGGTCACATATCCAGAGTAGGTAAATCCATAGACAAAAGGCAGATCAGCGGTGCCAGCATCTGGTGGGAGGAGGAGGGAAAGGAGAGTTCCTAAGAGATTTTGGGGAAGATGAGAACAGATTTATGATCTAGGTAAGAAATAGATCTCAATGAAGTTATGCCAGTAAGAATAGAAATGAGATATAATTAGTATATAGTTACTAAAATTTGGGATTCAGATCAATGTATTTGAATTCCATCTCTACTACTTAAGCTCTATTGACTTATGCGTCTATTCTATTCCATTCCTTACGTGAAAGGTAATTGAGGTAGTTTGTGTATGTCTTTGGTGGATTCCCAGGTATGCTATAAAAGTCAAGACTTTATAGGACAGATTAGTGAGATGTCACAAAGGAGCATTTTGACTCAGGGTCTCAAAGATGACCCAAATCACTAATGTCTAATTGTCTGGCATTAAACGCACCTCCAGAAACTTCTGCAATGTGTCACAGCATCTTATGTCAAGGTGTCTAATACCTACTACAGAGTTAAAATCTGCAACCGATTAAGAGCCTGTAGGCAAGAAGGAAATTCACAGGGATAACTAGTCATTTCAACTACGTGGAGAGAAGGAACAATGCGTCAAGTTCTCAACACAAGTGTTTGGGGGATTCGAACCCCTCCCTCCCTTAAAATATAACAGTTAACTCCCTTGCAGTGAAGGTGGTAAAATACTGACTTCTTTTCAGATGATATAGATGGCTTTTGGTTGTATAATTTTATATGTTATTGTAATTTTCATTAGTTACATAGTAAACATCCCAACAGGCCAGACAGAACCCATGGTACAATATTTTGAACCCTGTGATGTTGGCTGTAGTACGGCCAAGTAAGGTCTATTATGTCTCTCAGCTATGATCTTAAATTTGCTGTGGTTTTAAGTTTTCTTTCCCAAACCATTTCCTCTTTGTAATGGTAGAAAGGTTTAGTTATCTATAAAAATCTCTAGAAATAGGACTTGCTGACATCCAGATCATGGAATACCTGAATGTTAAACAGCCTGGGAAGACCTGAGAAAAGATCTAAAAATATATATTTAAAAATGTTAAGTATGTGAGGTGGATTTATAAATCATTCCACAATGTAAACATGTATCAAACCATGATGTTGTATCCAATATATACAATTTCTCAAAAATAATTTTAAAAATTTCAAAATAAAAAGCAGTATCTAGAGATTACTTAACAGTCTATACATTTTTAGAGGTGAAAATTTTGGTTTGGGATAGGCTGAATTTGTGGTATTCCTGGCATATGCAAGCAGATCTGATCAGACTGGATGTACACATGTCGACTCCCACAGACTACAAGTACGTGAGTGTAAGACACAACCCAGGGCCGAGTCAAGACAAGGAAAAGGGAATCAGAAGGAACTTACAGGGATCTAGCTGGATGCAAAGGCAACCAAGCACACCTGTGCCATGCAAATCAAGAGGAAAGGCCGCAAGATTGAGCACTCCTGGAATGCCTGCAGCCTCCTGAACGTTGCTTACTGCATAACATCACATTCATCATTAAATTGTGGAAACAAGTCAAAGACAGCAGGAGGGGGTAAACAGTTCCAAGTCTGGTTACTCCGGTGAAACACGTAACCATGTTTAAGTGATGTTTAGGAACTGTGCATTTTAAATACTCATTTGTATGTATACACACACCCCCATATATATACACACACATATATGTGAGAAACATCCTCCTGGCCTTACCATAGGCAGCATTTTGGTCCTAGTTTTTCTTCCCCCCCAAAAGACAAATGAAATTGGATTTTGAGTGTCGAGGACACAGTTCAAAAGTTTCCAACCAAACCTGGCATGCCCACTTTGCTGGGGAAGAATGGGGTCGAATCGCTGCAACTGCTTGAGAATTCTCACTATTGAATTGAATCAACTTTAGACAACTGGATTTTAACTGCGACTTGGGAACAGCATGTTGCAAATCGCGTGGCTGGGTGAACTTTTCAGCCTCTCCATTCCTGACACATTTCCACAGAGAAGCCCTTTCAGCTGAAGGTCTCAGCCCTCAGCTGCCTCCTTCCCAACGAGAATGCATTTTAATAGTGGTGCAGGCCCGTAGTTCTATTTTCAGACTGAACTGCCTTGGCTCCAGGGGCCACCTTGGCCAATATTCATTTTTAAAAGGGAAAATAACTAGCATGCAAGTGCAGTCCTGTTGGAATCGGGTGTAATCAATTGTAGGAATTCAGGAGTGGGCAGGGCTGTGGGCCATCCCACCAGGGGTTCTGAAAGCTCTTACGAATGGGGAAATTGCTTCCAAGAAAATGAATACAACATTCCTTAGGCCATATTGCAAACATACTGGCATTTTGTTCTTTTTGCTCTGTCTTAATAAAGCAAAGCATTTGGATTTTTCCTGTTCTCATTTTCAGGAATCACTTGCAGGAAAATGTATATGCCCTTTAAAGAACAAAGGAGATCAAAAATCTTAGATATTGGCTAGTGTTCCTCTGTCACTTATTTAGAAATTAACCATGAGGTGAGAAAGTTCCACTGACGAATGGAAACAGCACAATCACATCATTTTTGGTTGTTACTGAGACTGGGTCTTGCTCTGGGCTCCCCAGAGTAGAGTGCAGTGGCACCTCAGCTCACCACAGTCTCCATCTCCCAGGCTCAAGCCATCCTCCCACCTCAGCCTTCCAAGTGGCTGGAACTACAGGGCCATACCACCACGATGCCTGGGGCTTTTTAAAAAGATTTGGTACAGATGGGATCTCACTATATTGCCAAGGCAGGTCTCAAAACTCCTGGGCTTAAGCATCCCTGCTCAACCTCAGCCTCCCAAAGATTTAGGATTATAAGCATGAGTCACCACATCCAGCCCAAAGTTAGGAAGTTCTTGGCTCAGGATCTCTGCAAGTAAATTTCTTCAATTCTTATTCAGGACAAGTCCAAGGCCTAATGCTACTTTTTTGAAAGTTATTTTAAAAATTTTAAAGTATTTAATGTATAAAAGTTGAGGTATACAATATTTGATATATTGCATACCGATTACTACAATCAGATTAACATCTATCACCACCTAGAGTTACCATTTGTGAGTGTATGTGGGGATGAGGTCACTTAAAATCTGCTCTTAACTTCAAATACATTAACTACAGTCACCATGCTGTACATTAGACCCCCAGAGTTAGATTGGTGCAAAGATCATCATTTTACTATTAAAAGTAATCCCTCCTTCCCTTCCCCCAGCCCCTGGCAGCCACCTTTCTACTCTGCTGAGCTCAACTCTTTAGATGCCATAAAGGAGATCATGTAGTATTTGTCTTTGTCTTGCTTATTTCCTTAGCATAATGTCCTCCAAGTTTATTCATACTGACAAAATGGCAGGATTTAAGTCTGAATGTTTCATTATACATATAGTGATAAAGCGATATATACATACATACACCTGTTATTTTGAAGTCTGTAGATGAACACCCCATTTGTTTCCATGTATTAGCTATTGTAAATAATGCTGCAAGGCTGGATGTGGTGGCTCATGCCCGTTATCCCAGCACTATGGGACGGCGAGGCAGGCAGACTACCCGAGTTCGAGTTTGAGACCAGCCTGGCTAACGTGGTAAAACCCTGCCTTCTCTACTGAAAATACAAGTTAGCCAGGCGAGGTGGCCTGTGCCTGCAACTCCAGCTCCTTGGGTGGCTAAGGCACGAGAATTGCTTGAACCCTGGAAGTATACGCGGCAGTGAGCCAAGATGGCACCTCTGCACTCCAGCCTGGACCACAGAGCAACTCAAAAATAATGCTGTGATGAATACCGGGGTACAGGTAGTTTTTAGGTATCAATTTCAACTCTCGGATATATACCCAAGATTGGGGTTGCTGAATCATTCTACTTTTAGTTTGAGGGACCCTTCTGGCTGTTTTCCATAATAGCTGTACCAATTTACATTCCCCACCTAGGCAGTGCAAGGGTTCTCTTTTCCCCCACATCCTCAGCAACACTTTTTCTGAGATTGCATCTTGTCCTGTCACTAGGCTGGAGTGCAATGGCGCGGCCTCGGCTCACTGCAACCTCCGCCTCCCAGGTTCAAGCAATTCTCCTGCCTCAGCCTCCTGAGTAGCTGAAACAAGGCACGCACCACCACACCCAGCTAATTTTTGTATTTTTAGTAGAAGGAGTTTCACCATGTCGGCCAGGCTGGTCTTGCTATTTTGACCCCCCGTGATCCACAGCCACGCTCAGTCTCCCAAAGTCCTGGGATTACAGGCATGAGCCACCACGTCTGGCCAGCAACACTTATTTTTAATGATAGCCGTATGTAGCACGTATGAGGTGCTATCTCACTATGGTTTTGATTTGCATTTCTCTGGTGATGAGTGATGCTGAGGAGCTTTTCACACACCTGTTGGTCATTTCAATGTCTTTGGAAAAGCCTCTCGTCTGTTCCTTTGGCTCCTGCCCTTTTTATAGCACTTACTGTAGTCTTAAGGCACCACACGTTTGTACTTCAAGTTTGAGGGCAGTATACTTGTTTTGATCACAATATAAGCCCCATTCCCAAAGCCTAGTGTAGGCCTAACACGTAAAGCATATTAGTTCACTCTCACACACTGCTATAAAGAACTCCAAGACTAATTTATGAAAAAGAACAGGTTGATTTGACTCAGTTCTGCCGGCTTAGCAGGAAGCACGACCGAGAGGGGCTCAAAAAACCTTGGCAAAGATCAAGTGGGCACCTCTTACTACGGTGGCTACGTAGGGGAACCTGCCACACACTTTAAAACAGCCAGGTCTAGGGAGAGTTTACTATCACGAGAATAGAACGAGGCAAACCGCCCCCCATGATCCAATCCAACTGTAAAGTGATTACAAATGCTGACTAGCTTGCCGGTGAATCTGCTGGGGATAGCAAATGAAGGTATCAGACACACTTAAGTTGCTTTTAAGCTGACCTTACCATGCTCCCGTTATTTTTCCTGACTTACAAGAATGTTTGCTTTTTACATAAACAAGATAGCAAAAATAAGTCATTTTCCCCCAATTCAGAGAAGTTCAAGTCACTAGGTTTGTGACTAGTGACAGCAGCAGTGGGAAACTGTCCTCTTCAAATTAATCACATTTTTCCCTTTATTATGAAAGTTATGGAAAACATGTCTAATAGAGGAACGTGCCGTTTACATAATTTCTTTGGGGAAATGAAGTAATTCCATTTCAAAGCCCAGTTTGACTTTTTCCAGTTATTGCATTGGTGTAAATGGTAAAAGGTGAAGTTACTTCTTCACACCAAAGTATTGCATTTCTTGCGTAGCATTCAGTAAGAACCATGAATGTGATTAGAAGCGACAGGTTTCTTTCTCCTAAAAGAATTACTATCTTATCTGATGGCAGCAGCTTCTAGGCACTCTATCCCATTCCAGCAGCCGTTAACCCCACCCTCACTTTGTCAGGATTCTGGGCTCAATACACAAAATTTAAGAACCCTTCTGACTTAAGTTTTTGTTTCTATAACAGGCAAGAGAGGCGAGAGAGAGGCAAGTGAAAAGCAATAGGTTTTTCAGCAGTATCTTTCAGTTCAAGCTATCAGGGAGCATTATTGGGAAACGGAAAGATTTAGGCCTTGCTAAAATGTCACTTCTGCTTTGAGAGGCTGTACTCTAAGTGGCTGCACCTCTAATTCCTTTCGTGACTGAAGTCTCTCACCTAGACCCCAAGCAAGAAGCAAAGACAGCAAAAAGTTTGCAGGAAGAAGCAAGTTCAGCTCAAGTCTGGCAAGATGAAAGAAAGATTTGGTGGAGAAAGATTGAGGTTTTAGGGTTTACATCTTGTCTAACTTCGGAGACTTAACAGCGTCATTGTCCTAAGTTTTAAGAAAAATTTGTTTTTAGTTTTGTTAGTTTTTATCTTTGCTTTTTGTCTTCTCATGGAGCACGGCAAAAAAAAAAAAAGTAACCGCCCGTTGGATTCACCTTGCCCACTACCCAGAAACGGCGATTTATCAAGAAAAATAAATTGCAAAAGAGAAAGCTACGCGGAGCCGGCTACAAGGAAAACTGCACTTTTGTTATTGCGCAACTCAGTTTCCAAGAGCAAGTGGCTAAAGACCTTTTAAGGAAAACTTGCTGGGTGGGGCAGGCCGTGCATCGAGAGTGCTGATTGGTGGGGTCACAGGTGAAATCATGGGGAATCAAGGGTGTCTTGCGCTGAGTCCGCTCTTGGGTGGGGCTGCCACAAGATCACCTGAGCCAGATTATTGGTCTGATTGGTGCCAGCTGATCCATCAAGTGCATGGTCTGCAAAATATCTCCAGCACGGATCTTCAGCTTTACAATAACGATGTTGTGCCCAGGAGCAATTTGAGGAAGGTCAGAATCTTGTAGCCTGGAGCTGCATGACTCCTAAACCATAATTTCTAATCTTTTGACTAATTTGTTAGTCCTACAAAGGCAATCTCATCCCCAGGCAAAAAGGGGATAAGGGCTGTTATCATCATTGTTTCAAGCTGTTAACTGTAAACTAAGTTTCTCCCATAGCTAGTTCAGCCTACAGGAGTTCAGGAATGAACACGGACAGCTTAGAGGTTGGAAGCAAGATGGAGTTCGTTAGGTCAGATCTCTGTCACTGTTGAGGGCTTAGCTCTGATTTTGTTTTTTTTTTTTTTAAATCTTACCCGAATTCCTACCTAAGGGGTCTAGGGAGTCATGCCCCACAAACCATAAATTCTCATCAGATGGGTTTTATTTGACCCTAAATATTGTGACTTGCTTTTCAATCTGACTCTGGCATAACATAATGAGACAAGGAAAAAAAAAAAAACCAAAATATATTTCCTTGCCATACTTTGAAATTGCCCTGCAAATCTCTTGTGGGAAAAATTCCCATTCTATAGAGAATCCCCTTCCCCCTTTGTTTTCCTTCCTTCCTTCCCAGATCCAGGAGATAACTAAGAGCCAGGCTCCTTTTAAGGTCCCATAAGAAACATTTCACAACCTGCTCTCTCTAAAGTCAGCTATCTAACAGCTTCCTCTGCACAATAAAACTTGGTTTCCACAATCCTTTGTCTTTAACCTGAACATTCCTTTATCAATCCCAGGTGTTCAGATAACCTCAACCAATTGTCAACCAGAAAATGTTTAAATTTACCTGTAGGTTGAAAGCCCCAGCTTTGAATTGTCCCACCTTTCTAAAGCAAACCAATGTATTTCTTAAATGTATTTGATTAATGTCTCATGCCTTCCTGAAATACATAAAACCAAGCTGCACCCCAACCACCTCAGGTACATGCTCTCAGGACCTCCTGAGGACTGTGTCACAGGCTATTTGGCTCAGAATAAATCTCTTCACATATTGTACAGGGTTTGACTCTTCGTCAACATGGTCTCAGTTAAAAATTTTGCAATGGCGGTTTCAAGAGCAAGGAAGAGCCTGGGAGAGTGGAGCAGAATTGCAGGTAAGGATGTTGGCTGTGCCAGTGTTTGGCACTAGGCTCTTATGAGTTCTGAGCTCTGGCATGACATTGAACATGAGTAGAGTTAAACCAGTATAAGATATAATCCTTTGTGCTGAGGAAATTAAATGTCTTACACGAGAAAATATGCCCTTTACCCATGACAAGTCTGGTAAATTAAAGATGCCCCAATTTCCTTCCAATTCCAAGCATCCTTTCATTGGTCCAGTAGGCAAGAGTTAAAACTGGCTAGGGAAATTTGGATCACTGTATTCTCTTCATTGTAAATATACACCATTTACTTACTGCGTTTAGGTAGAGCGTAAGCGCTTCCACCTGCATGTGTCTTTAAACTTCCTCACTAGGATCCTGAGGCAACCAATTAAGTAGAAATCAATTTACTGGCAGAAAACCCTTCTCCAGGTTTTCTCCATGAGAAGTCTTCTAAGATTCTGTAATGTACAAACTCATGAAACTTTCTGAAGCACTTCTACCCAGCTCACAAAGCATAAGGTCATAGGCTAGAGAGAGGTAGAAGGGGATAATAGAGACGTGCTATGTTAGCTAGGTAACTCTTGGCCTCAAACAAACCCCCTGCCTTAGCCTCCCAAAGTACTAGAATCACAGGTGTGAGCCATGGCAGTGCTGGCCCAGGCTGAATTTTGACTCTTTTCTCTGAAAAGACTCATTTATCTAAATTCTAGCAACTGACTACCTTAATGTCCATAAGCTAAATCTAAAGAACAAAACAAATGCAAAACAAAGACAGAAGCCTCGATTCTACATTACCTCTGCCTAATAACGGGAAACACACTCTTCACCTTTTCCACCTATACCCTTATTTACAGAAGTTTGTAACACGGTCTGAGCCTGAAGGTACTTTTTTTTTTTTTTTTTTTTAGCCATTCTAATTCAATTAGTTGGCAATAAAAAAGAACAAAGGAAAGCCATTATGCAAATATATGGCCATTCAAAGTCAGAAATTGGGGTCAGGAGGGGGAGGATGGGAAGAATAAAGACTGGGAGAATTCTTTTTTCTTGTCAGAGTTCATTCCTGTTTTATTGTAATATTAATTTTCTAAATGATTATTGATATTCAAAGTCAACATACAGGATGATCGGTCTTATCTCTCACATTCCAGCTGTACTGAGTAATACATTTCCTTAAAAAAACACCTCTGGTTTTTTTACTTCCAGATCTAGACCAGGGATTGGCAAACATTTTCTATCAAGAGCCAGGAAGTAAATATATTAGGCTTTTGGGGTCATGATTCTCTGTCACAACGACACAACTCTACCACATAGTACCACAGGCAATATGCAGACAAATGGATGCCAATTCAACTTCCTATATAGACTCTGGCACTTAACTTTAATAAAATGTTTATGCATAATGAAACATTTTTCTTCTCGTGATTTTCTTTTTCTTTTTTTTTTTCTTTTTGACACGGAGGCTCGCTCTGTCGCCAGGCTGGAGTGCAGTGGCACGATCTTGGCTCACTGCAACCTGCGCCTCCCAGGTTCAAGCGATTCTCCTGCCTCAGCCTCCCAAGTAGCGGGAATTACAGGCACCTGCCACCACTCCCAGATGATTTTTGTGTTTTTAGTAGAGACAGGGTTTTGCCATGTTGGCCAGGCTGGTCTCGAACCGCTGACCTTAGGTGATCCACCCATCCCGGCCTCCCAAAGTGCTGGGATTATAGGCATTGAGCCACTGCGTCCAGCCTGATATATATATATATATATATATATATATATATATATATATATATATATATATATATATATATATAACCATTCTTAAGTCAGTACAAAAACAAGTAGTGGGTGAAGTTTACTGACCCCTGCTCTTCACCCATGCTACTCTAAGTGTGGTGCGTGGACAGCTGCACCACCATCACCTGCGAAATTTTCACAAAAGCAGCATCTCACATTGCACCCAGACCTATAGGATCAGAATTTGCCGCTAAAGGTCCCCAGGTGATGCACATTAAAGACTGAGCTGCACTGCTCCCTGGGAATGTTTCTCTATTTAACCCTATCAGGAACATCAAGGAGCCTTGTTTAACATGCAGATACCCAAACTCTTCCCCTGGAAATTCTGACGCAGGAGGATTTCGGTGGGGACTAGGAATGTGTGTTTTTAATAGGTTGTTCAGTTGGTTCAAATAAACGTCTAAGTTGCGGGATTTCATTTTGACAGCACTCTCTAGGGAAACCACCCCATGCTCTCCTTTGCTTCCTTTTAAACCTGCACAGGTACAGACAAACAAAGGTGCTTAGACAAAAACTGTAGTTCTGTAAATTAGAAAGAACAGAGCAGCTGCCTTGATTTGCAACCCCTTGACCACAGAGAGATGAGTGCCTGCTCTCATTCTGGGCTTCCCTGCCTTCTCCCCGTCTTCCCCCCTCCTCTACACTACCTGCAGGGATTTTCGAATAAATTACCCTGAGACTTGGCAAAAAAAAAAAAAAAATGGGCCAGCATCACTGGACTCCAAAAGTGCAACTAGAGCCCCAGGGAGGGAAAAAATATTGTAGGAAAAAATAGAGAATGAGAAAGGGAGTGGGGAGCGTTAGAGGGAGATGTCCTCCCCCTCTCTTTGAAATAGCTTCTAACAGTGAACTGCATCTGGTTGTCATAAGCACCAAGAACAGGTGTAAGACATTCTGTGAACAATCACCTCTGGCTGATGGAGTGGAATATGGCACATTATCAAGAATAAATGAGACAAAATATTCCAATTACAGATGCATCCTACTTCTTTCTGTCTCACGCCAAGCGTTTGTCTCAATCGTTCAAGCTACAAATTACCCCCACGCTCGCGAAGGACTGCCGAGTGGGCAAACACCGAGACTTCTGCTTAGAAAGAGATCGTTGGTGTTTGTTAACATTGGAGAGTTTGTGTTTGGGGACGTGAGATGGCTTCAGTAGCTTGTCTTTTCCCACCAGGACGTACGGCACCATGTTGGGTGGGGATATTCCAGACTCAGATAATAATGGAGAAATTCAGAGGATATTAACATCAACATTAAGCTGTCTTAAGAGTAATGGGGAAATTCCAATATTATTTTATTTGTTGGAGATATATGACCTAATTAGGCAACTGGCTAAATAAATTATGGCATATCAATAAGACAGACTAGGCGGCCAAAAAGCTAGTTTTTTAAAGAATATTGAATAACATGGGGAAAATGGTCACAGTAAAATAAAAATAATAGCACTCTCATTAAAAATAATAGCCACCAGTGATTGAATCCTTACGACATGCCAGAAACTCTGTTAAGAACTGTACGTGTGCCCCAGCATATAATTTACAACAGCCCTGGGAGGTGTAATTTCCCCACATTTTCAGAAGGTTAAGTAACTGGCCCGAGATCAAACACCCAGCATGTGGCAAAGCTGAGTAGCAAATTCTGGCCTGTTCAATTCCAGAATCCGGGCCTTTAATCCCTGTGCTACTGTCCTAATTTCACTTTCAATGAAATTAAAACAAATAGGAAATGATGAAAACAGTAGATTTTTGGCTGGGTACAGTGGCTCACACCTGTAATCCCAGCACTTTGGGAAGCCGAGGGGGGTGGATTACGATGTCAGGAGTTTGAAACCATCCTGGCCAACATGGTGAAACCCTGTCTCTACTACAAATACAAAAATTAGCCAGGCGTGGTGGTGGGCACCTGTAATACCAGCTACTCGGAAGGCTGAGGCAGGAGAATCGCCTGAGTCTGGGAGGCAGAGGTTACAGTGGGCTGAGATCCTGCCACTGCATTCCAGCCTGGGGGACAGAGCAAGACTCCGTCTCAAAAAAAAAAAAAAAAAAAAAAGCAAAAAAAAAGCATAACAAGTTTTTCTTTTCTTTCTTTTCTTTCTTTCTTTTCTCTTTTTTTTTTTTTTTTTTTAACACAGTTTTATGTGACATGGGAATGGTCAGAAATGAAGACTCAGGGGCAACTGTCTAACTTTATGCTTAGATTTCCTGAGGAACAGGCCGCAGTGTAGAAATGTGATTGGATAAAACGTGTTTGATCTACTGGCAGTAGACTGAGGCAGAGGGGACACAGCAAGGTCTGTCTATTCTGATTCTTCCTGGCCCCACTGTGGCATTCTTCTCCTCTGAGTATAGGACAAGATGCCTGTCACAGGGAGGTTTTCAAGGGAGAAGGTCAGAGAGTGACCTTCTAGGTTTTACTGGCTTGCATTGGGGAAGAGGAGCTCTAGTTGCTGTGACTCACCTTGGAGAAGAGGAATTCTGGTTTCTATGACTCCCTTCTGGGGAGAAAGAGAGGCGAGAGACAGGAGGATGAGGGAAGGTTAGAAAGACCTTGTTTCTGAGGCCCTTGCAATCTCCTTCAGCTCAAAGTACACAGCATACCAAGGTGCCATACTTTGGGATATCATGTTCTGAGCCCTCACAGTGGTTAATTTGTAAACTTCAGAACTAAGTACCCACGTTCTCATGCATGTACTAACCACCAGTTGGATGACTGTGAACATGTTTGAAAAAAAATTGAGTATTTTGCTCACATGTACAAAGGGAAATTAATATCCACCTAATAAGAGTGTTTTGGAGGTTAAGTGGGTTCATACTGTACAGACTGGTGACATCAAAGGTGGTGTGTGTGTAAGTGACGAATCATCGCTGCCTTTTTTGTTTGTTTGTTTGTTTTTTGAGATGGAGAGTCATTCTGTTGCCCAGCCTGGAGTTCAGTGGCATGATCTCAGCTCACTGCAACCTTTCCCTCCTGGGTTCAAGCGATTCTCCTACCTCAGCCTCCCAAGTAGCTAGGACTACAGGCATGCACCACCATGCCCGGCTAATTTTTGTAATTTTAGTAGAGATGGGATTTCAGCATATTGGTCAAGCTGGTCTCGAACCTCTAACCTCAGGTGATCTGCCCGCCTCAGCCTCTCTAAGTGCTGGGATTACAGGTGTGAGCCACATGACCGACCCATCATTGCCATGTTTATCATTAGAATTAGAATGAAGGAGGTTGCTCCTATCTTGGCTCCAAATATGAATGCTGGCCTCCTGAGCAGCAAGCAGCCATCCTTTCTTTTTCTACCAAGAATGAGCTGCACACTTGCTTCACGCCAGGGTCTGCAAAGACATAAGAGGCATCACATGAAGATGGAATTGAGAGTTGAGACAACCATGTGGAATAGGAAGGTTCCCAACCCAGAGCAGAAGAAAGTGACATCCAAGAAGGTTTCCTAGAGGGGTGACATCCAAGCTGACAGCACGTGAAGCATGACTATGATTCTCCAGGCAAGAAGAGAGAGATGATTCTAGGCGAGGGAACATCTCACGAAGCCACCATATCAGCATGGCTCCCAGGAGGTCACAGCAGGAGAGAAGAGAGATTTAGGAACTCACATTCTCTCCTAACGCCTCCGCCTGAAACTGATCCACATCACTTCTGCCTGCAGCCCATTGGCTAGAATGGGTCACATAACCTTGATCTAACTGCAAGGGTAGCTGGGAAATACAGAGGGGAACATAGGTTGTTTTTTTTTGGGGGGGGGGTGGTCATTGCTGTTTTTGCCAATACTGCTGCTATTATTGCTACTACCACTAATAATAATAGTAGTTCATATTTATTGAGTGGTGGCTATGTGCCAAGAACTGTGTTTTACACACGCTATTAAATTCAATCTTCCCTAAAGTCTCTGAGAGCTAAGCAAGTGTTCCTATTTCACTGGTAACTAAATTTTTTAAATGTGCCCCACAAGGAAAAGACTGAGCTGGGATTTGATCCTACGCTGTCCCACTTCCAAGCCCACACTCTTCCTGCCCTATATCCCCAGCCCTCCCACCTTCAGTTCAATTTTCTGATGAGACAGAGAGTAGCTATGGGTCTTGTACATGACCCCAAGCCTCTGCGCTCTGCACCTCACCACCCTCTCTTGGGAAGATATGAATCACACTGCCCCAGTTTGCTGAGCCTTCTCTTCCACCTGGACATCCAGGGTTTTGTCAATAAGAAGGTACTTTGCTGCTTTATTTTTACACTTGAGTAACATGCATTATTTAGCAGCAGAGTTTCAAAAACATTGAAATGACCCTTGTAAACACAGTTAAAATGTTTTTCTTTCAAAAGGCTCTGCTTCTCTTTGTAGCAGTGGGATTTCAGCACACAGAAGTAGCTTCCTCTTTTTTCCTTTGGTGCCAAATCTATCTTAATTTTGTTTAACATGTAATAAATATTTAGTTTTACTCTCCCAGTGCTAAAAGACATTTATACAAGCTTTTGAGTTATTTGGAAATTGTCTTGATAATTAGCTATGTTTTCACAGTGATCAAGAGGCCTTCATGTTTCTTCTTCAATTAAGTTTTCTTGTTTGTTTGTGTTTCTTTGTTTTGTTTTTACTGAGTACTTAAAAATTATCAAAGTGGAATGATTTTTTTACTTGAATATTTTGGGTGTCTGGCATAAAGCAAAAATTCCTCTTAAGACAGAGACGTCTAGATGTTAACTATCCTAAAATGACATCACTTTTCTGCCTTTACTTGATATCTTAAAAATAACAGCATACATTTGTGAAACAAATTTCAGAGAGCACTTGTGGTGTGTAGAGTGAGAACCCAAGTTACTCATTGTTTTTTCCGCAAAGACTGCTTTGGGTGTGGGGTATGGGATAGGTTAGAGCAAGATATGTCTCTCTTCTGTTAGTTTCAAACACTTGTAGAATAAGCTACCTGTGGACACACACAAGGCTCAAGTTGACAAAACAAAGGAGGGTGCAAGTCGAAGGAATGGTTAGATCACTTTCAACGTAGAAGGCATGAATGTTATTTCAGGGAACTTGCACACATGTGAACATAACCATCAAGGCAGAGAGATACCACAAGAAAAAGTACAGGTTTGTTGAGCCACATATGAATTTAAATCCTGGCTCTCCTACTCACTTGCTGTATGCCTTTCTAAATGCCAGTTAACCTCTCGGTGCCTCAATTTCCTCCTCCAAACAATGAAGAGCTGGTGATCACTAAGGTGCCTCCCCTCTTCCTTCCTTCCTTCCTTCCTTCCTTCCTTCCTTCCTTCCTTCCTTCCTTCCTTCCTTCCTTCCTTCCTCCCTGCCTCCCTCCCTCCCTCCTCCCTTCCTTCCTTCTTTCCTTCCCTCCCTCCCTCCCTCATCCCTTCCTTCCTTCTTTCCTTCCCTCCCTCCCTCACTCCTCCCTTCCTCTCTCCCTCCCTTCCTTTTTCCTTTTTTCAGGACATACCAAATATTGTTTTAGGTACCAGGGCTACAGCAATGGCCATTAAAAAATTACTTGCAACCAGAGAGGTTACATGGACAGGAGTAAGCCAGTGAACAATTAACAAGAGAATAAAACTGATAATTTTGGATAATGTTGAGTGCTATGAAAAACAAAGTAAGTTAATGTAACGTTGAGTGATGGAAGGGGGAGGAACTGTTGATCTAATGGCATGGGAAGGCCTCTAGGAGGGTGGGATATTTCAGTGCAGGTCTGGGGAATGAGAAGGACCAGCCATGCACTCAATGACCTAGGGGAAGAGAAAAGCGCATCCCCCCCACTGGCAAGGGCAAAAACAGGGCCTGGAGGAGGGTGTCAGCTTGTAACACGCAGTGGGGCCAGTCTCTGATCTAGGTATAGAATTATCTTAGCGTCCATTTTCCTTGCTTTGTGTTCTTTCTGCTCTCCTAGGCAGCATCTCATTTAAAGATCTCTGCAGTGCCTGCTGTTGTCCACTCTCCACTGACAGCATTCTCTTGGGTTCATAGCTCTGTCTGAGCAGTCTGTGGAGGATGCGCATGATATTTTGCTTCTTTCTCATTGGGATTGTAGGGAATTCTCAATGAGCTAAGTTTTCTCCCTGCCAGCTCTCTGGGACAAGGGTAGCCTCTACCTCCCCAAGTGCTGCTGCTAATTTGTACCAAGGACACTGGGACCAGTAAATACTAGTTTCTACAAAAACATTACTCTCTAAGGTACGTGAATTAAGGAGCAGGAATCCACAATATTTTTATCTGAGCCTCGGAAGTGTATTAGATTTTGGAAGCACTTATGGCCTAGTGGCTAGGGACACAATCGCTGAATTCGAAACTCCTGGGTTCAAATCCTGCTTCTATTAATTGACATTCATGTAGCACTAAGCCAGTTAATCAGCCTCTCTGTGCTTCGGTTTCCTCCCCCTCAAAATAGAGATAGCTCTTTACATTCAAGGAGACAGATGGCTTAGCACAGTGCTTGGAACACCTTAAGAACTCAATAAATTCAGCTGCTCTTGTTATTTTATTTGTCCTAAGAAGAAATGCAAGTCCAGACTTTAATCCTTTTCCTTCATTTCTTCCTTCTCTCCTTCCTTCATAACTGTCATCTGTTATTCATTTATTTATTTATTTATTTATTTATTTAGAGACAGAGTCTTGCTCTGTTGCCCAGGCTGAAGTGCAGTGGCATGATCTCAGCTCACTGCAACCTCTGCCTCCCGGGTTCTAAGCGATTCTCCTGCCTCAGCCTCCCTAGTAGCTGGGATTACAGGCATGTGCCACCATGCCGGCTAATTTCTGTATGTTTTCGTAGAAATGGGGTTTCGCCATGTTGGCCAGGCTGGTCTTGAACTCCTGACCTCAGGTGATTCACCCACCTTGGCCTCCCAAAATACTGGAATTACAGGTGCGAACCACTGTGCCCAGCCTCAACTGTTCATTATTAAATATCTTTTGACATCTCCCATTCCTTGGGCTCTTTGATGTGGGGAAACTAGAGGCAATGGAAAACTAGTCCAGGAGTGCAGGGTAGTAAGCGAAGGGGGATTGAATGTATTGCTGCTTGGTTCCTATCTGAGTGTCCTTGAATCACTTATTTTAAGGATTTTCCAGGCTTTAGTTCCTTCATATGCAAACTGGGAGAGAGAAATCTGTGCTAAAGGATTTATGTAAGGTTTTAGCCACGCATTCATTGTCAGTTATGTCTTCAGCACCCAGCACAATACCTGACTCACAGTAGTCAATCAACAAAGGGAAGAAATGCTACAACTACAAACCACAAAAGCGATATCACCACAATGTCTTGCAGTCTCGAGATGCAATCTAAGAGAGGAAGTCAGAGAAAAACAGTTGTTTTCTTTGTATGTGATCATGAGATACATCAACTATATGCAAAATGTTCATCATTTGAAAGAATTGACATTCTTCCCTTTTTTGACTCTCTAATGTATTTTGTTTCTCCTTGACCATCCTTTGTTCATTCAACGAATATTTATTGAAGACTGATCATGTGTCAAACGCTGTGCCAGCTACTGGGATTACAACCATAAATGAAAAAAAAAAAAAAGAAAAGGAACAGTCCTGATCTCTTAGAAATTTCAGTCTAGTGGAGGGTAGAGATATGAATCAAAGAAGAATAATAAATCAATCTATCAATAAAGGATGTGATGAGCATTCTAAAAAAGGATTTGGTTTGCATTTCCTCAATGACTAATGATGTTAGCATCTCTTCATGTGTTTCTTGGCCATTGTATGTCTTCTTTGAGGAAATCTCCATCCATATCCTTTGCACATTTTTTAATTGGGTTGTTTTTCTATCTTGTTGTTGAGTTGTAAAAGTTCTTTATCTATTGTGGATTCTAGATCCTTATCAGTTATATCATTGCAAATGTTTTTCCAATTTTGCAAATTATCTTCTCCCTTTCTTTTATTTATTTTTATTTAAGATGAAGTCTTGCTCTGTCGCCCAGGCTGGAGTACAGTGGCACCATCTTGGCTCACTGCAACCTCCACCTCCTGGTTCCAAGCAATTCTCCTGCCTCAGCGTCCCAAGTAGATGGCATGCACCACCACACCTGGCTCATTTTTGTATTTTTAGTACAGACGGGGTTTCCCCATGTTGGCCAGGCTGGTCTCGAACTCCTGACCTCAAGTGATCTTCCTGCCTCAGCTTCCAAAAATGCTGGGATTACAGGTGTGAGCCACCATGGCTTGCCCTATCTTCTTCCCTTTTAGTGTCCTTTGGAAGGAATGATGTACTAACACATGCTACAACGTGGACAACTCTTGAAAACAGTATCCTAAGTGAAAGAAGCAAGATATAAAAGGCCGCATATTGTATGATTTCATTGAAATGGAAATATCTAGCATAGGCAAATTCATAGAGAGAGAAAGCAGATTAGTGGTTGCCAGGGACTAGAGTGAATGCTTGAGGCATGAGGTTTCCTTTTGGGGCTGTTAAATTCTAGCACTAGATAGTGGTGATGTTTGCACTAAATGCCACTGAATTTGTTCACTTGAAAATGGTTAAAGTGGCACATTTTACATGATGTATGCTTTATCACAATAAAACAAAAGGCATAAGACACATTTAGAACATAAAAGAAGACCCAACTTAGTGAGGTGCATGGTGTAATCGTTGAGTAGTAAGGCTTGAGCCATTCCTAGCTAGTTGTGAACTTGCTGAACTGTCTTAGAGAAAAAGCACAGGTACCTTGGGGAGGCGGCTGATGACGGAGAAGGAGGGCTCTGTGTGGAAGGAATGCCCTATGCAAAGACCTCTTCCTTGCCCTACCTTGCATCACAATTGCAAGTGCCCTTTTTAAATCGTCTTTATAAGGCTCTCATTATCCTGATTGCACTATGCCTTAGTGGTACAAGTCAAGTTGCAGAGATCCCATGACCACTGCCCTTATTACCACTTCTCCAATAATCATAATATGAGCAATAATAACAAAAGTGGAGACACAGAAATGAATTCTTTCTAAGTGTTACAATATGATACTATTTGTGTTCTCAAGTTAACACCCCCAGAAGATACTTTGAGGTTACTATCCCCCACTTCAATCAAGCCATTAATTTTTGTTTTGTTATTTGTCATCATGAAATATTTCAAACATAGCAAAGAATACAGAACAATGTGTAGCAATGACCCATGTACTTACATCCAGCTTTAATCAATGCTTGTAAAGCCAGTTTAGAAATGAAATAGAAAAAACAGGCCAGGTGTGGTGGCTCACGCCTGTAATCTCAGCATTTTGGGAGGCCGAGGTGGGCGGATCATTTGAGGTCGGGAGTTTGAGACCAACCTGGCCAACATGATGAAACCCTGCCTCTTCTAAAAATACAAAAATTAGCCAGGCATGGTGGTCGGTGCCTGTAATTCCAGCTACTTGAGAGACTGAGGCAGGAAAATCGCTTGAACCTGGGAGGCGGGGGTTGCTGTGAGCTTCAGATTGCGCCACTGCACTCCAACCTGGGTGACAGAGGTTGACCATCTCAAAACAACAACAACAACAACAACAAAGCCCCAGAAGAACAACAACAACAAAGAGCTCTGAAAGAACAGAGATTCACCGATTCCAGGAGGTCTGGGGTTGGAGGAGAAGATCTGATTGTCCAGATTTTTGAAATGAAAATGCCACCTCTCCAAGTCCTGCAAAGTTCTGTAGACCTAAACTGGACTGTAACTGGCCATGAGAAGTCAGTATTCTCAGTTATGAAATGGAAATAACATTTTGGCTTCCTTTAATCTCACAGAAGTAATTGGTGTATGTGAGAGAGGTGGGGTGCAGCAAGATTCCAAGGCAGTGTCCTGCATGAAAACCATAAACGGTACAAATGAGAAAGGGTCGCCGAAGTCTGCAAGGTACTGAATATCCTCCTCCGTGCTGCCCTCCTGCCATCGGAAAGCAAATTTCATAATCCATTCTGTCAAGAATCACTGTGCTGATTAGTATTTGCTAAATGCTTTAATGGAGATGATTATTTGCTATGTAGAGACCTATTGGACTCTTCCCAGTATAACTCCAATGTGAATAGTGGAGCCTAATGATATTATACTCCCACTCCCCAATTTTCTGAAATAAAATAAAGTAAAATAGATGGGGTGGCACATGTCCTCAACTCCTGAGCCAGATCCTAACCAATCCCGCAACAACGTTTCCACTTTACTAACAGTTTGTGCCCCGGTGGATGCCCTCCATGGCCCGAAAATATGCAATCACTTAATTGCCATAGCAATCCTATTATATTACCATTACACAATGTCTGTTGGGGAAAGCTCAGAACATGTTATTACTGTTGAAAGGAACAATTTACTGGATTTCACTAAATGCCATCACTTCCCCAAAAATGAATCAAAATTACTTGATTATGCACGTCTCCCTTTAATGTCCTGCTCCAGAGAACAACAGGGAAGCTGCCACTGGGGGACAGAGCTGCTTTGAGCAAGGCTGACTTTGTGGAATTCAGGGGATGGTGAGTCTTGTCTGTCTCCTGAGTCCACATGGTACTGCTGTGTTGGGGTGCATTGAGCCTTGTTTGTGAAAGACCCTCTGTCCATCAATCAATTTAGGGTGGAGCTTTTTTCTTTTTAATTTTAAGTTCTGGAGTACATGTGCAGTATGTGCAGGTTTGTTGCATAGGTAAACGTGTGCCGTGGTGGTTTGTTACACCTATCCACTCATCATAGAGTGGCGGTTTCATTGGGAAATTTTAGTTTAAAGTAGTGTTGAATTCTAAAGTGCTTTCTGTATGACAGAGGCTATGTCAGTGAAACACAGCCATACCCCAAACTCTGAAAATTAAACTACGAAATAAACCAAAGGCCAACAGGGGCCATTGCTCTGAAGGGAATACAGATTAGTAAGAATGGATCAGACCAAATCCGGTCACAATCCTAGAAAACCAATGCCAAGCTCTGTGGATCGGAATGTAATCTTTATACATGAACAACAGTATATGTATATATGTGTGTGTGTGTGTGTGTGTGTATTTTTTTTCTTTGCATGCCAGTGAGTCTTCAATGCTGCTTGGCAATGACTACACTTGTCTCCCTGTCTGTCCCCCATTTTTCCAACACTATAAATTGCAGCAATCACAAACATGAATTGCTTTTGAAAAGGCACACTGAGTTAAAAACAAAATGTGATATTGCACCCCACCCCTTCCTTTCCTGATGAATGACTAGTCACGTTGTTAGATTTTGGTGCACAGGTCTGTCTTAAAGTGCCATAAATCACAGCTGAAAAAGTCATTTGGGTAAATTGTCATTAACCATTTGCATGTGGAAAACTGTAAAGAATTTAAGAGAATGTGAATTGCATCAGGATTCCGGGTGCAGAAGCTTATAAGGGCAAGGATGTCTCCAAGCAGAGTGAGAAGGAATTTGTACAAGCCTTTGATTCTCTGATTTTTTTGAAAGCACAAAGAGGCTTCATATTTAATTTATAGTGTTATATAAGCTACTGCTGCTGCTGCTGCTTCTCTCTCTCTCTCTCTCTCTCTCTCTCTCTCTCTCTCTCTCTCTGTGTATGTGTGTGTGTGTGTGTGCACGCGTGCACGCGCCAGCATAATCCTGACTGGTAGTTTAGATTTTGCATTATGGAGGCAACCACTATTCTAGCATCTGAATACTCATTCTAGAGGGCTAAATCCATGAGAGCAAAAGTATAGAAACAATTTTGCAGTGTTGGTGGCATTTCCCTTGCCTATAAAACCAATTTTAACTGCACAAAACCCTCAGCACATTGCATCTGGGAAATGCAGTGGCTGCACATTAAGCTGTTATGAATAACTGCTGTTGGGATGGAATGAAATGGAAACAAATCTGCATTTTATTTGCACTCTCTCTGCAATTCCATGCCATCCACACTGCAGTTACGTTCTGTGCAAAGCAACACCGCCGAAAAGGGTGAGTTTTGCTGGGAAGCATTATCATACTTTGATTTTTAGCCATGCAATCATTTGAAACTGTGGCTGTTCTCTCCTGACACTGGCCACTGAACATTATAATATAGATGGTTTGCTTCTTTGGGAGAAAATATAATCCAAGTCAAGTCTAATTTGACTCGGGCACATATCTAACTCCCCCCTTCTAATGCAGAGGCAATGAACCTAGGGTAAGAGCTGTCAGGCTGGTCTCTGGGACTGTGAATATTCCTTTGCTGAAGGAAGCGTGAGAGTTACATTGGCTGATTGTGGCATTCAGCTCGTAACTTCCCGGCAATGGACCTAAGTTGACGATAAGCACTTCAGCACGATCAGTGTTTGTTGTATGAAGTTGTAACATACTGGGGAAGAGAATCAGAATAATCCTAAATATTTGTGCAATGAGAGGGGCATGATTAAGAAAATCATAAAACAGCCTAGATTATTTATGTAGCATTTAAAATGATGGTCATAAGACCACATACTAAGAATGAAAAAAGAAATGCTAAATGTGGCTGTTTGCACACAGTCTAAATGTTAAGGTAATAGTCCTTTGTACTTTTTCATACCTTCTATCCACCCAGTTAGGTGCCAGTGTAGGATGCTAGGGACAATGCCATCTTTATTTGGTTCCTAGGTGTGATGGTTAATACTAAATGTCAACTTGATTGGTTTGAAGGATGCAAAGTATTGATCCTGGGTGTGTCTGTGAGGGTGTTGCCAAAAAAGATTAACATTTGAGTCAGTGGGCTGGGAAAGGCAGACCCACCCCTAATCTGGGTGGATACCATCTGAACAGCTGCCAGCGTGGCTAAAATATAAGCAGGCAGAAAAATGTGAAAGGAGAGACAGGCCTAGCCTCCCTGCCTACGTCTTTCTCCCATGCTGGATGTTTCCTGCCCTCGAACATTGGACTCCAAGTTCTTCAATTTTGGAACTCAGACTGTCTCTCCTTATTTCTCAGCCTGCAGGTGGCATACTGTGGGACCTTGTGATTGTGTGAGTTAATACTTAATAAACTTCCCTTTTATATAGATATCGATTCCATTAGTTCTGTCCTAGAGAACCCTAATACACTAGCCATCCATAAAAACTGTGTTTCTTAGCCCCCTTGCACCTAAGTAAGACCATGTGACTAGTTTTCATAGAAGAAATATGAGCAGAATGACTGTAAATGACTTTGAGGCCTGGCTGCTAAAACATCTAATGTGATCTGCTGAGTCCGCTCTTTCCCATCCATGTGGCCAGAAGCAAGAGACCCCACAGTGAGGAAGCCACAGCATGAAAGGAAGCTGGGTTCCTGTGTGGCTATTGACCAGACAGCTTCTCAGAAAGGCCTTCTATGCATTTCTGATATACAAAAATTTTTTTTTTTTTTTGGAGATGAATTTTGGAGATGAGGCACAACCTCAGCTCACTGCAGCCTCTGCCTCCCAGGTTCCAGCAATTCTCCTGCCTCAGCCTCCTGGGTAGCTGGGGTTACAGGCATGCATCACCATACCCAGCTAAATTTTTGTATTTCTAGTAGAGATGGGGTTTCACTATGTTGGCCGGGCTGGTCTCAAACTCCTGACCTCAGGTGATCCACCCACCTTAGCCTCCCGAAGTGCTAGGATTACAGGCATGAGCTGCTGTGCCCGGCCAGGAAACTTTTAAAAAAATGTTGCATTAAGTACTGAGATTTGGGGTAAGGGAGGTTATTGAAGTAGTTAATGTTTACTTACGGATATGGTTTGGCTGTGTCACCACCCAATTCCCATGTTGTCGCTCACGTAATTCCCATGTGTTGTGCACGGGACTGGGTGGGAGATGACTTAATTATGGGATCAGTGTTGTTCCCGTGCTGTTCTTGTGTTAGTGAATGGGTCTCATGAGATCTGATGGTTTTTAAAATGGGAATTTCTCTGCACAAGCTCTCTCTTTGCCTGCTGCCATCCACATAAGATGTGACTTGCTCCTCCTTGCCTTCCACCATGATCGTGAGGCCTCCCAAGCCATGTGGAACTGTAAGTCTAATAAACCTCTTTCTTTTGTAAATTGCCCAGTCTCAGGTATGTGTTTATCGGCAGTATGAAAATGGACTAGTACACTTACTTTGACTAATATGTTGTAGTTCCTTTGCTTTTCCTTTTTTTTTTTTTTCTTTTTTATTATTTTTGGAGACAAGGTCATGCTCTGTCGCCCAGGCTAGAATACAGTGATGTGATCATAGCTCACTGCGGCCTCTAACTGCTTGCCTCAGACAGTCCTCCCACCTCAGCCTCCCAAAGTGCTGTGATGATAGGCATAAGTCACCATGGCCAGCCCATTTTGACATGGGAGATAGTGACATATTGTAGATCATACCTCAAAGGTTGGATTTGAAGGGAAAGCAAAGTTCTCTGTTTAGAAATTGGATAACAGTCGATCATAATAAAACCAGCTACCATTTGCGGGATGCATGGCGCCTTTGTAGACACTTGGCACACAATTTTATGCAATCCTCACGACAGCTGCACCAGAAGATATTCTTATCTCATTCTTATGATGGGGAAGCTCAGAACCTGATAGGAAAGGTCAAGGTCATACAAATTAAGTAGGAATGCCAGCATCTGAACTCAGGTATATCTGATACCAAAGTTGATACTCATCACGACTGCCCAGCTGAGACATGTAAGGTTGCAGGGTCTAAACTTCTAGCCAATGTGAATTTTAAAAAAAAGTGTATTCAATGAATTGTCACATATTGAGCTTTCTGTGTCCTACGTACTATGCAAGATATTATGAGGCAAGAAAAAGACAAAAGAATCCTATGGTATAGTCCTCAAATATTTTAAGGGCAATACAATTGGTGGCAGGTTGGAGGCATAGATAGTATCTCCCTCTTCCCCCGGTGCCTCTGTCCCCGCCTGGTCACTTTTTAGTTCTCTGAAAGCTACGAATTTTATGAGTCAGAGTTCAGCACCTTTACTGAATGTTGGGTAGAATTACTGGGTTTTAAGGAATTTTTATGCCATATCAATCAATAAAGGGTCTCAGTTTATATCCCAATTCTATAATTTATTTGCAATGTGAGTTTGGATCATACAAGTCAATCTGCTACTGTAGCAGTTTCTTCATCTGTAAGATAGGGGTGATGATAATAATATAAATGGCTTCATAGAATTGCTGTAAAGCACATAGAAATGGCCACAGTAAACGTGTGTGT
This sequence comes from Chlorocebus sabaeus, assembly GCF_047675955.1. NCBI lineage: Eukaryota > Metazoa > Chordata > Mammalia > Primates > Cercopithecidae > Chlorocebus > Chlorocebus sabaeus. The sequence continues at coordinate 7,780,326 of NC_132908.1, forward strand.
GTGTGTGTGTGTGTATGTGTGTGTGTGTTCCTGCATTCTGTGAACACTGAGAATACTGAGTCAAGATTAGCTCTTCACACTTTTCCACCCTTTGCTGAACATGCAGTTGGTGGGTTGACCTGTCAAGGTCATCCTGGATGATCTAGACTTATTTCTTCTTTTTCCTTCAGTATGCCTGAGGGATCACAAGGATGAATATAGAGTCACCGTTTATACCTCAGAATCCAACCTATACTTTTCTTAAGGTTACAACACTAAGGCTTTAAGGCATAGGCTCAAATATTAGCTGAGTGATTCTTTGGGCCCCCTTTGTGGAAGGCAGCTATCTAAGATGCCCCCTAGTGATATTTGCTTACAAGTATTTATGTCCTTGTGAAATCTGCTCTTTCACTGCCTGCCCAATCTCACTCCCAAGGGTGGGCTGGGCTTTTTTTGTTTGCTTGTTTTGAGATGGGGTCTCATTCTGTCACCCAGGCTGGAGTGCAGTGGTGCAATCTCAACTCACTGCAACCTCTGCCTCCCGGGTTCAAGCAATTCTCATGCCTCAGCCTCTTGAGCAGCTGTAATTACAGGCATATGCTGCCACCACACCTGACTAATTGTTGTATTTTTAGTAGAGACGGGGTTTCACCATGTTGGCCAGACTGGTCACGAACTCCTGACCTCTGGTGATCCACCTGCCTTGGCTTCCCAAAGTGCTGAGATTACAGGAGTGAGCCACCGCACCCGGCCTGCTTCTATTGCACAAAATACAACAACATGATGGATGTCACTTCTAAGCTTAGGTTGCAAAGAGAGTGTGACATCTCTCTGGTTGTATCTCTCTCTCACTCTGATAAGGCCAATTGCCCTGTTGTGAGCTGCCTTATGGAGAGCCCACATGATAAGAAACTGAAGGTGGCCTGCCACCCAAAATCCACAAGGAGCTGAATCCTGCCCAGAACTCTGAGTGAGTAAGTGAGCTTGAAAGTGGATGCCTCCCTAGTTGAACCTTGAGAGGAGACCCCAGTCCCTGGCTAATGCTCTCCTTGTAGTCTGCAAGAACTGAGTAAGAGTGAGAACATACGATGTTTGGTTTGCCATTCCTGAGTTAGTTCACTTAGAATAATAGCTATGAAGATGCAAAGGCATAAGAATGACACAATGGACTTTGGGGGAAAGGGTGGCAAGGGGGTGAGGGATAAAAGACTACAAATTGGGTGCAGCACATACTGCTCAGAAGATGGGTGCACCAAAATCTCACAAATCACCACTAAAGGGCTTACTCATGTAACTAAATACCACCTGTTCCCCCAAAACCTTTAGAAATAAAAAATAAAAAAAAAGAACTGAGTAAGAGGACCCAGGTTAGCTAGCCCCTAATTCCTGACCCACAGAAACTGTCAGCCAATAAATGTGGGTTGTTTTGAACCTCAAGTATTGAATAACTTGATATGCAGCAATAGATAACTAATACTCCCTTCTCTATTAGAGAATTATTTTAAAGATGCAGACAGAATAAGGGTTATTGGCAAGACAGTAGTGAGAAATTTCTGAGTCTCTGGCATAATAAGATCACAATTGCACCAACATCTAACCTCTAGCAATTGTAACTACTCTTGATATAATCAAAATACTATAAGTACAGAAGCTCTTTTTTTGCTCCAGAAATTAGGGAAGACAGGACCAGATAGATGTGAAAATCAGTTCAATCGAACCTAAATCAAGTGCATTGTATGTTACAAATACTTAGTTTGCATTTTTGTCATGTTTTATTATATATCTTTATTCATGAGGATGGCTACCTTTTTTATGAGAACTTACTACGCACCAGCTCATTTAGAGATTATCTGGTTTAATTTTCATAAAACCTAATGGACTGCTATTATTTTTTTCATTTTAGAGATGAGATCTTGGAGTTTAAGGAGGACAAGGCACTCACCACTCAGCCAGTCACGGGTGGCACTTGGACTGGACCCGAGGAATGTTGGATTAAAAAGCCGATTTTCGTTCCTCTACTCCAGCTACCCCAAGGGCAGAAAACATGTCTTCATTTATCTTTGCCTTTCCATAGCATATGGTCTCTTTCCTGACACACAGTGGGTGTGAACATTGATAAAATATTTAACAAAGGTTAGCAAAGAAAGAAATTCAAAAGTCTAATGTTGCATTGCCATATCTAGGTCAGTTCATTTTTGTGTGAACAGAGGGACATTTTTATCTCTAACCTAAGGTATTGAGGCTGAGTTTACATTTTCTAGCTCTGTCCCCAAATTTGGCTTACTTCAGAGAACAGCATTATTGGGTCATAATGGTCATCTTTCCTCTACTATGTAAAATAAAGAGATTTAGATCCCGAAGAGAGATCTTCAGAGGAAAAACAAAAAGCAAAGCCGTAATTCCTGGCTACCTTGTTGTTAGCTATATATTAAATACCAACTCCTAGAATTCATTCAATCATTACTTCGTATATCCATTCACGAATTCATTCATTCATTCATCCTCCAGATAGTTTTCTGCCTGAACTCATCTCACCACTTAAATCTGACAAAGAAACACAGCACAGTCTTTGATTATGACAAGCTCAGTCATGCTGAATACATTTTGTTCTTTCATATGACTTTCTCCTAAAAGAAAACAATATTGCTAATTGAAAAGATGATTATAAAATAGAGTCAAAACATTAAAATAAAAATCCACTATAATTTCCCTCGTAAAGATTAATAATAACTGGTTAACATTTGGTTGCATTTCCTCTGAGATTTTTCTATATATATTTTGCAAATGTGATGAATATACATACAAATTTATAGCTTTTTCTTTACTTAATATGCATGTTTATATTTTTTCATTTTATTAGATATTCCTCTACAATGCCTTTTTTGTCTATAAATTGTTTCACTCAGTTGCTTTACACTACTTTATTTAACCATGGCTTGGAGGTATTATTCTTAATGGTATTATTGTTATTAAAATAAAATGAAATAATGAGACACTGATGTTGGCAAAGGTGTGGGAAACTAAAATACCCCCAGAATTTCACCTGTTTTACTTCTTCTGCATTAGTTTTTCAAATTACTTTTGGGTAGCTTGACACATCTTTAATTTAAGCACTAATTATTGTACAGAATGCAGCTACACCTGTGGTGATAATGCTTTTTATTAGCATTAAGACTAAAGACATCAAAGAATCATATCAGGATAAAACGTTTATTTCTAATTTAATAGAATTGCAATTAAAGCAAATTTGATCTGAATGAAATCCCATCATAACTGGACTTTTTTTTCTACACAGTGAGCGAAAATTATTCTCCCCTAAATTGAAGATTAATAACATGTTTTTAATGTTAAACATAGCAATTCAAGCATTAGGTTGCAATTCAAGTTCAACATCACTGAACATTTTATAAACTTCACATTTTAACATCTCTGGAAAACACTCTGAGGTAAAACCATTAGTGTTAAATGCATTAATGTTATTTTTCTTTATAAATGAGCTTATAACGGTGTTGTTACCTTCATTTGAATATTTTAATGAAGGGATAATATAAGGAGAGTGCTCCATTTTCACAAGGTAATTGTTTCTTCCCTGAGTGGCTAAACTTGGGCAGAAAGTGGAATTTATCTCATTGAAATTCTATTATGGCTGCATGGCTGTTGTTACTTGTCAAAATCTCTCATTACCTGGTAACTGGGGCTTTTGGCTGATGCTCTTCCTTCCCGTGACATCCAGTCTACTGCTGTCCTAGGGTGTAATCCTATCCTCTGGCAAGTCACAGCAGCAAACCTTTGGTATCTTGCTCTAGTACTCACTGGCTCAGCACTTAAAATTTAGCTGGATGGAGAATTCTGATTTAGATAAGTTCAGACCAAGTTGGTAAAAAAGAAAGTAAGCTAAATCTGCATTAGAAATGAAAATGATGGAAAGGTATGCAATCTCTCTCAAATTACTCAAAGCTGGGTTTGTGCTTTTGGTACCTTCATTGCAAAAATGGTCCCATTCTTCTTCCTTTTGCTAAAGGCACTCTATTTACTGTGTTACTTTTCCGATTCTCTCATCAAGAGATGGAGTTTGAGTCTTCACTCCTTGAATCTGGGCTGGCCTCGTGATTGGCTTTTGGCTAACAGAATGTGGTAAAAGAGATGCCTTACATGGGTCTTGGTCTTGGACCTGTGCCTCCACCATGAGAACAAGTCCAAGCTAGCCTCTTGGAGAATGACACCTTGTGGAGGAGAACCAAAGTGCTCCACCCAGCAGCCAGCCATCCCTCACATGCAGAGCCACCAATGCTAATGGAGATCATGACAGACTCATGTGGAAGCCCAGCAAATGTTTGAAGAACCACCCCACTGAACTCAGCCTAACTTGACTCACAGTAATAAGCTAAATTAATGGCTGTTGTTCCAAATTAATAAGTGTTGGGTGGTTTATTGCTCAGCAACAGATAACTGATACAATATCCTCTCTCTGCCAGAGTCTGAGTGATGATGGATGATCTACTACTTTCTCTTGAGTTTTCTCATTCTCTTCTGTAAAATAAAAATAATAAATAAAAATTAAAAAATCCTTATAGGATTGTCTTGAATTAAAGACAATAGATAGGAACTAGTATGGTGCATTCCACGGAATAGTGCTGAGTATAAATATTAGCAGTCATTGATGTTGATTTTCATGTTTTTGCTGCTCATTTTCATGATACACATCCAAATATTTCAATTAGTGATTGAGAACATGGGTTACAGAGCTAGGCTGCCACCATTGCCTTGCTGGCACAGCCCTTATGAGCTGTGTGATCTTAAACAGCCTACTCAGTTTCTATGCCTCAGTGGCCTCATTTTTAACATGGGGATTATCATAATACCTACCCCAGGGTTATTGGGCTAATTAAATCAGTAAAAATACATAAAGCGCTTAGGACCTTGAATGGTATAGTGTAGTCACTAGAAAAAAAAGTAATTAGGCTGGGCACAGTGGCTCACGCCTGTTATCCTAGCACTTTGGGAGGCCGAGGCAGGAGGATTGCTTGAGCTCAGTAGTTCTAGAGCAGCCTGGGCAATATAATGAGACCCTGTCTCTATACAAAAAAATAGAATAAAAATTAGCTGGGTATGGTGGTGTGCACCTGTAGGCCTAGCTACCTGGGGGGTTGAGGTGGGAAATCACTTTTTTGAAATGGACTCTTGCTCTGTTGCTCAGGCTGGAGTAAAGTGGCACAATGTAAGCTCACTGCAACGTCTGCCCCCCGGGTTCAAGCGATTCTCCTGCCTCAGCCTCCTGAGGAGCTTGGATTACAGGCGCATGCCACCGCATCCAGCTAATTTTTATATTTTTAGTAGAGACGGGGTTTCACCGTGTTGGCCAGGCTGGTCTTGAACTCCTGACCTCAGGTGATCCATCTACCTCGGCCTCCCAAAGTGCTGGGATTATAGGCGTGAGCCACTGTGCCCGGCCTATTTCTCAGTTTTATATCTCATCTTGCACAGCACAAAGTCAACACAGAGAAATCCTCTCTGCCACATAATTTTATTCCACATGACTTTTTTGTTGTTGTTTACTCGGTGCATGGTTATAACCACCTCATGGTTATAAATAAGTGTGAAAATCATTTCAGTTCCTATATGGGTCTTCATCACCCGCTTTCTTTCCTTGAGTTTGGGTTTCTCTAATTCTTTTTTTCTCAACCGATAGTCTTCTCAAGGTTCCGTTTGAAAATATCTTACATAGAACAAACTTTTTCTCTCTCTCTTTTTGTACTTCTAAATATTTTAAAACAAACCTGCATGTAACAGAGGTTAGTTAGGAAGCAAAGTTAGCAGCAACTACTTTTACTGTGGCTTTTATCTTTAGAAGTTTTAAATTCATAATTTATTGGGATGCACCATTGAAATGGATGGGTGAATAGAGGATTTGTACTTCAAGTATAAATTCAGCTTTCATTAGGTGTCAGTCGCAATTCTGGTATCTGCCAGTGCAAACTAAACGACCTTGAGAAAACAATATCCCCCACTTGGGCCTCAATTGGTGCATGTTTTAAATGGGATTTGGGTTGTAATAGAGCCACGATTTTTCTCTGCTTCTCCTCTGCAGAGACCCTTATGTTCTCCAACCTCGGAGAGAATCTGCATTTATAATGAATAGGGCACTGGTCAGCCACGATTTCAGAACCCCGTAACTGCCAGTTTCTAAGTTCCCTTCCAGTCGACAAGTCTGTGAGCACATTGTTTTGTAAGGAAAGAGGAACCATGCAAGATCCCAGCACACTTCCCAAGACAACCAATAAAATGAAGAGGAGTAACTCAGCTCCAAAATGGGATGGGTTCTACCTTGGGTTAACTCTGCTATGGAAGATAGCCTCTTCAGCTACAGAACTATTTGCATGCCATGGACAGAGTCTCCCCTGCTCCCCCCACCCACTAAATATTAAAGAGACCCCTCTTCAGCAGGGATGTCGTATCAGAGTTGTTACAATTGTAGTGACAATAGCTAAAGTTTATTCAACACCTGCGATATCCGTTGGCAAATCACTCGACATCTCTGTGTTCATTTATTTCACATATCGACTAGGGCAAACGACAATACTTACTGCATGAGGTTATTAATAGGATTAAATAAGTTGATATATGTAATACTGTATATTTCAGCTATTATCCTTTTTTTCTTTTTCTTTCTTGAGCCAGGGCCTTGCTCTTTTGCCTAGGCTGAAATGCAGTGGCAGTGATGTGATCATAGCTAATTGCAGCCTCTAATTACTGGGCTCAAGTGATCCTCCCACTTCAGCCTCCCAAATAACTGACCCTACAGGTGTGCACCAACTCCCCTGGCTAATATTTTAATTTATTTTTATTTTTACTTTTTGTAGAGATGGGATCATTCTATTTGTGCAGATTTTTCTTGAACTCTTAGCCTTAAGCAACTTTTCCAGTCTGGCCTCCCAAAGCACTGGGATTACAGGCGTGAGCCACAACACCCAGGCAATTATCTGTATTATATTAAAACATTTCACATGAGAAACATGGAAAACTGAGAGTAACTCATTCCAAATCCTGTATTCTTTTTCCTCCACTGAAGGGCAGATAGATGCAGAACACATGGTGTCTTTTTCCATCCCTCACTATTCCCTATCGCAGTAACTCTGAGTTGCGGAAGGATGAGGTTTTATGGCTGGGTTTACCCTCAGATGTGACGTCAGCTGAGTGGGCAGGGAAATCCATGGGTGCCATAAGGTTTCCAGATCTCAGAGACCCCCTACTCTTATTTAATCTGATAATCTGATCCATTAATCAGTAGGTTAAGACATTTCACAACCAATGGATAGTATAATGCTTTATTCTATTCTGCTGAATATCTCCATGCCCCTATCTCTACAAAAAGTACTGGCATAACTTAGAGACACATCCAGAGGATATCTGGCCTTCCCACCAGCATCTTTTCCACTCACAAAAATCCCAGGGAGTTCTCACATATATCAAACCTGAGAGTGGACCATTGATTACTCTATGTAAAGAAGTTCAGTAAAAGAGAATTTTAGGATCATTCTAATATAACCTATTTTACAACCTATAAAGTCAGCTAAAGCTTCAATCTCTCTTTTTTCATAAATCAATTTTTTTCTTATCAGGAAGAAATAAAAGTGTCACCCTCCTTTAATTCCTCAAGCATTGACTGAGCACTTGTCATGTATATATGATGACACAGTGATACTGACACTCCTGACCTCAAAGCAGGCACCTTCCAACGGAGAAGTCTAAAAAGTAATCAATCCATCAAAATCACGTCCAAAAAAAGATCACAGCAAGCGTTTATTGCATATCTGTTTTTCACTCATCTCTGTGTTAAGAGCCATTGCATACATAACAAGATGTTAAATTCAGTTTTGTCTTATTCTTAGGTGAAGATCTGAGACAATAGGTGTCATCATGCCCATATTCCTAGTTGAGGCTTTTGACCTAATGATATATACAGCAACTGGAGAATATGTACTATATCCTGACACACAGGAAACAGGTACAATATAAGTAATTAGGCGCTGGCTATGAAGCAAGCATTACTACATTTAAAATAATGGGTGTTGTACAGACGACATTTTTCAAACTACAATGTAATTAAATTGCAAATCTGTTACTAAACTTGGTTAAAATAAATACAGATTTAGAAATTTTAAAAATTACTTCTAAACCTGTATAAGTATGCATGTGTGTATATGTGTATGTAAATAAAATAAATGTACTCTGCTTCAACAGAATAATCCCAAAGAAGATCTACAAAGAGGAGATAAATAAAGATAAAAGCCAAAATTAAAGAAATAGAAATCAAAATTACAGTAGAGAGGATCACAAAGGCAAAAATTGATTTTTTAAAGAAAGACTAATAAAATTGACAAAACTGGTGCAAAACTGATTAAGGAGAAAGAAAAAAGCACATTACAAGTACATAATACTAGAAATAAAAAGAAAAGAGACATCACTACAGACGCAAGAGGAGTTTACTATACTACTATTTGGAGAGATTATGATCACCCCTAGCAAGGGAAATGGTGGGAGTCTGGAGGCAGAGGGAGAATTTCTCTTTACTGTAAACCTTTTTGTACTCTCAAATGTGTACATTTTCTATTAAAAAATAGAGTTAATGTAAAAGAAGATCCTTTTTGTACTGTTAAGTGTGTGCATTCTCTATTACAAAGTAGAGCTAATACGAAAGATTTGATAAGTGCAGATTTTGTGAACAGTATTTTCACAGGGATTTTCCCTTTATAAGAACATGAAGGTGGAATGTTTAGATGATCCTCGTGAGGACCCTGCCAGATAGGTCTCGTTATTCCATTTCATAAGTGATGAAATTAAGTTTTAGAGAAAACAATACACAGGGTTAAAAGTAGAGGAGGAAGTTTTTTTTATACATTTAATGAGAAAAATGTAAAGTGCATGATAAAGTTAAAAAGTATTGCACAGTGAATTTTATGTGTGTATCACCTAGATTCTATAATAAATATTTTCTCACAATTGCTTTATCCTAGCACTAGAGGATAAAACCCATACTAGGAGCTATAAATTCCATATTCTTTCTACCACCCCCAAACAAAAAGATTTACTATTAATAAGGCTTTTGCACATGTCATCAAGTCAGATAGCTGTTTGTATAATTCTGGTGCTTTCAGAAATATGCAGAGCTTTGTCAGCATCTTTATTTTTTATTTATTTTTTATTTTATTATAATGAGTCTGTCTGTCATCCAGGCTGGACTGCAGTGGTGCAATCTCAGCTCACCACAACCTCCGCCTCCCAGGTTCAAGCAATTCTCCTGCCTCAGTCTCCTGCGTAGCTGGGATTAGAGGCATGTACCACCACACCCAGCTAATTTTTGTATTTTTAGTAGAGATGAAGTTTCACCATATTGGCCAGGCTGGTCTCTTGACCACGCTGATATCAAACTCCTGACTTTATGATCCACCCGCCTCAGCCTCCCAATGCCCAGCTATTTTTATATTTTTAGTAGAGATGTCCTTTCATCATGTTGGCCAGGCTGATCTTAAACTCTCAACCTCAGGTGATCTACCTGCCTCGGCCTTCCCATGTGCTGGGATTACAGGCATGAGCCACCATGCCCGGCCTCTCAGCATCTTTAAAATAATGTGACTAATGTAAACATTACCACAGTCCTTTCACTGTTTCTGTTTCTGTCCATTTGGTCATTACACATACTTCTGTTGCTCCTTCCTCTCTAATATAACCTGTTTTACTATCTATAAGGTCAAGTGAAGCTTCAGTCACTATTTTTTCATAAATCAATTTTTTTCTTGACAAGAAGAAATAAAAGTGTCACCATCTTTTAATTCCTTATGCATTAACTGAGTACTTGTTATGTGTATATGATGATACAACGATACAGATACTTCTGGCCTCAAAGAAGTCACCTTCCTATAGAGAAGACCAAAAAGGAATTTAAAACTTACTTCTAGGCAGGGCACGGGGGCTCTTGCCTGTAATCCCAGCACTTTGGGAGGCCGAGGTGAGTAGATCACCTGACGTTTGGAGTTCGAGACCAACCTGACCAACATGGAGAAACCCCGCCTCTACTAAAAATACAAAATTAGCCAGGCATGGTGGTGTGTGCCTATAATCCCAGCTACAAGGGAGGCTAAGGCAGGAGAATCACTTGAACTCAGGAGGCAGAGCTTGCAGTGAGCCAAGATCACACCATTGCACTCCAGCCTGGGCAATGAGAGCAAAACTCCATCTCAGAAAAAATAAAAATAAAAAATTACTTCTGAATCTGTGTGTGTGTGTGTGTGTGTCTATGTGTGTATAAAATAACTGCACTCCAGAATGTATGTATGTGCACGTAGTTATATTAGACCAAGGGTAGGCTCTTGGTCTACCCAATGCATGTCCAGCCAGCTTCATCCTTTCCTCACTCCCATTTATTTACTCCCATTTATTCTACATCTCATTTTTCAGGAATTAAGAAAATTCCCTCTGCTCACAGCATTCTGAAAACCCAGGCTGAATCTAACCAGAAAGACTGACAACATTCAAATGCCCTTTGTGGCTACCATTTAATCTTTCTGGGGATTCAGTCATGGTTATATTCTTATGACATTATTTCTGTAACTTCTTGAAACAAATGCATTCTTTTTGCCCTGGCCTAAGCAATGCCTTTCCTTCTTCTATTGTTTTAATTGTCCACATTTTCTAAATTGTATGTAATGATTTTTTCCCAAGTTTCTCTCCATAGGTAATGTTTTATTAGCATCCCTCTTATTCCTTAAACATTTATTGAATGTCTACTGATGGAAGCATTAAGATTGTAGCTTTGAACTAAAACACGCACACACATACACAAGATTACTGCCTTTAAGACTAATTGCCATCCACTAAAGTGGTGTTATTTGCATATTTTAGATGAGAAAAATATAGTTCAGAGAAGTCAAAAATGAATCCAAGATGATCCTACCAACAACACTCAGAGTTGAGTTTGAGCTCAGAGCAGACTACCTTTAAACCTGGGGATTTCTCAATTACACACAACCACTTTTTACACCGCCCTGAAACTTAATGGCAAGGCTCAAGTCCAACCAAACGTCATTTGGAGAAGGACAAACAGAATCACAGCCTTTTTTTTTTTTTTTTTTTTTTTTTTTTTTTTTTTTTTTTGATGGTCCTTGAGCTAAGAATGCTTTGTTTTTTATGTGTTTAAGGGGTTGTAAAATAACAGCAAGAATAACAACAAAAAGAACAGAAAAGAATATCTAACAAACATGTAATTGATCCTACACACAAAAAATCTTTGCTATCTGGCCCTTTACAGGAAAAGTTTTAGGACCCCTGACTTGGTGTTACCCAAGGCAACCCACTCTTCTGTCATTTTTTTTTTTTTTTTTTTTTTTTTGTCTTTGTTATTTGTCTGTTAGGGCATATTTTTGTATTTTGTTTTTACAACACAGCTTATCTGCTTCATAAATAACCACTGCCATCAATTATTCCACCCATTGTTTCATGAGTGCATAAAGGCCCTCTCACAGCTTTCCTTGGGAAGGTGGCTTCACATATTGTTATAATTCCTGACGAGCAGACAGGCTGATCAGAGGTAAAGTGGATGAAAAGGGAAGCCATGCTGTTTGTTTAAAGCGCCATCGCCTGCTAATGGAATTTCTCTTTCTCCAGTTATTGAAATCTGTGTGGGAGAGGGGTGGTTTGATGGAATCAGCACTTTCAGAGACATCGACAGCAACTAAATTGAAAAAATGCACCAAACCTCGGGTTTCAGCGGGCTATCGACTTAATATAGATTGAGTCGGGAAGAAAAATATTGCGCAGTGTGCAGTTTGCATGTCCCATCATCTCATTAAAGACTTTGCTATGGATGACACAGTGGGCCTGTTTCTCCCCAGCTCCCAGCTGAGAGAAGCGCTCATGCGAGGAGTAATAATAGACCATTTCATGGCACTTTGAGGGAACTGCTATAATGCAGCAAGAAAAGCTGCTTTGATTATTATTTACAGAAATAAAGCCTGCCCATGCCTCTAAGAGAAGTACTGTACCTCCCCATCTCTTGCCACTCCCATCTCTGTCTTCTTAGGGATAACCCCGCGCAGGAAGAGGGAAACAAACAGCAGCTCCGCAGCCGCCCTGGGCCTGCCAGACACCCGATTATTTAATTACGGTTCTCTAGCTTCAGCACTTCGCCCTTACCTGGGAATGTAAGTGAAATGTGTCAGAAATAAAGAAATAAATTACAAGCTAAATCAATAGGAAAGGACCGTGTAAATTGGCATCGCAGTGGATATCTGTTTATCCCAAGGCTTTCAAAGTCATTTAGACCTTCAAGGGGGCGGTGGGGTGGGGGGCGGGGGAGATAAAAACGAGGTAAGTTGGAGAGGTAGCAGAAACGCAAGGGAGATGTCTGTCTGCAGACAGGCCCAACCCAAAGCTGTCTTAGCTTCGTACAGAGGCCCCGAGGTTAGCCTTCGTGCTATTCTCCAGCGGAAGCGCCCAGACGCGCTTTCCTAAGTGGAAAATTTATAAGTAATTTTTCACCTTGAGAGAGAGGTTTCCTTCTGTTTAACGCTTACTCAGGCAAGACAACAAATCTCAAAAACACACAAATTGGAGGCCCTTCTGCCAAAACTCCACTCAGACAGAAAGATCCGAGGGAAAGACCATGCCTGCTTGGCTCGAACCTGAAGAAGGGCTGGGGTGACGTTTTGAAAGCCAAATCTCTTGCTAAGCGTATCCCAGACCTTAACAGCAGCCCCCTCTAATGTCCATACTGGATTATGATTATCATTATAGATTAAACAGAATGGAAATGTTAAGCACATGCACACGTATGCGTAAGAGTGTTTCCAATATCTTTAAATTCTACTTATGAGACACGAGAGATTTGGGATGCAGACCTCGTATCTCCTCCCAAAAAAGATAGTGAATTGTTTGGGAAATATTTATCTCTAAGATAAAACAGAAAAAAAAAAAAAACAAAACTCAATCTAACTGGAAGCAATAATGACAACATCAACTGGGAGAGTGATTGGAATTCCAGACATGCTGCTGACTTCAGGGAGTTCAGAGATTCAGTCTCATCAGTTTCTTTTCTCCTGTTTCCTTCCTTCTTTTCCCGTCTACTCTAGTCCTTTCCTCTCCTCTACCCAGGTGAATGTCTCACTCAGTCCTGTCTTTCCTTTCTTGTGCTTTAAAAGAGCTTCTACAAAGAGCTGAAGAGAGGTCCAGGCTTATAATATCATACCTTTGGGGCACCAAGAAGAGAAAAAGCTTCTTTCTTCTTAAAGCATCAGATATGTTCCCAGGAAGGTTTGGTGAGGGTGAACCACAGAGGGTGAACCCTGCTTGGGTAAATGTGCTCTTTTTTGAGCATTCTTGTGGGGCTAAGAATGAATACTATAAAAGAGAAGAAGAATGTAAGATAACTGTGATGATTAAATGACATAAAAAGCTGTGAAATACCCAACACGAAATTTTACCTATGCTGAAACAACCCAGCTCTCACACACTTTACGTACACTTTGGGCCTGCTAGACCCCTTTTTTTTTTTGAGATGGAGTTTTGCTCTGTTGCCAGGGCTGGAGTGCAGTGGTGCAATCTCCGCTCACTGCAAACTCCACCTCCTGGGTTCACGCCATTCTCCTGCCTCAGCCTCCCGAGTAGCTGGGACTACAGGCGCCGCCACCACGCCCAGCTAATTTTTTTGTATTTTTAGTAGAGATGGGGTTTCACCGTGTTAGCCAGGATGGTCTCGATCTCCTGACCTCATGATCCACCCACCTCAGCCTCCCAAAGTGCTAGGATTACAGGCGTGAGCCACCGCACCCAGCCAACTAGACTTCTTTTTCCCACTCATTAAACAGGGGTCCCCAACCCCTGGGCCATGGACTGGTATTGTCCGTGTCCTGTTAGAAACCCAGCCGCACAGCAGGAGGTGAGTGGCAGGTGAGCGAGTGAAGCTTCATCTGTATTTAGAGCCGCTCCCCATCGCTTACATTACTACCTGAGCTCCGCCTCCTGTCACATCAGTGGCAGCATTCAATTCTCATAGGAGCATGAACCCTATTGTGAACTGTGCCTGCAAAAGATCTAGGTTGTGTGCTCCTTATGAGAATCTAATGCCTGAAGATCTGCCACTGTCTCCCATCACCCCCAGATGGGACTGTCTAGCTGCAGGAAAACAAACTCAGGGCTCCCACTGATTCTATATTATGGTGAGTTGTATAATAATTTCATTACATATTACAATGTAATAATAGTAGAAATAAAATACATAATAAATGTAATGCATTTAAATCATCCCAAAACCATCCCCCAGCCCCCATGGGTGGAAAAACTGTCTTCCATGAAACTGGTCCCTGGTGCCAAAAGGGTTGGGGACCACTGTTTTAGAGTGACCAACTGTCCTAGCTGGTCTAAGATGGAGATGTTCCAAGGGGCATGGACATGTAGTGACAACAAACAACCTTGGGCAAACCATCCCAGTTTGCCCAAGACTAGGGAGTATCTCCAGATTTGGGATATTCATACTCAAACTGGGATAGTCCTGGGCAAACCTGGTTGATTGGTCACCTTCCACTAATTTATATCTCCTGGATTTCCCCCCCACCCCTTTGTTATGAATGATTCCATGTTATCATAATGAAAATCTATCTTCTTCTCTTGACATGAGAATAATGGTAAAATTTTATTTAAGAAAGCCAGGCTCCAAAATAGAACTTGTTTTATGAAATTATTAATCCCCCGGGGGACCTTGCAAAGAACACCTGGGTGTGCTATAATATACACACACCTTCATTTTGAAATGGTATATCAATAACGCTGTCATCTATTTCGAGTTTTGACATTATACAGATCAATACCAAATTAAAATCACAAGGTAGTCTTAACAGCTACATTCTTATGAACATAATACATATTTTGAGAATCAGAAGAAACATTTATGAAAAAATATTTTAGGGTTTTTTTAAAACATTATATGTTTAAAGACTTTAGTATTTTCATTTAACCAAAGTCAAAATTAAAAGGTAAATAAAATTTTAAAATTTTTAAATGTTGTTTTCAATTTAAGGACTATGACCATCTAGAAATGTCATATGATGCTGTTGTACAGTAAAGAAAAAAATGGATACAGGGTAAAAGAGAAAGATGGAAAAGAGGAAAGAAAGAGAGTAAAGGCAAGAAGAAGAAAGAGAAAAAAATCTCAGGAGGAGCTAGAAGACGGAAAGAAAAGAGAAATTTTAAAAGGAAAATAACCGAGTAAAAAATTGAAAAAGAAAACAAATTGAGCAGAAAAAGAGGGGGAAAGAGAAAGAATCCCTTGAGTCTTCTTTTTAAACAAAAACTCTAAGGAATATTTACTTGCATTAAGATAATATTTGTTCCTTTTTATAGGGGAAGGATGGGAGGCGGGTGAGGGATAAAAGACCACACATTGGGTACAGTGTACACTGCTCAGGTGATGGGTGCATGAAAATCTCAGAAATCCCCACTAAAGAACTTATCCATGAAACAAAAAACCACTTGTTCCCCCAAAACTACTGCAATAAAATAAAAAATAAAAATAAAATAATATGTAAACAAAATAATATTTGTTAACTAGGTCAAGTTTCCTTTCAGAAGTTGTAATTTAAATTTCTTGATGACATCTTGGGGATGCTCTTATCCCTCCGATGGAAAAATAATCTATTTGGAGGAGGGATATAGCTAGAATTCTATTTAGAAAAAGATATTTTAAGGATCAAAGTTTTTAAGAAATTCACAAATAATGAAATATTGGGACCTATCTAAATGTATGAAAATAAGATACACATATTCCATAGTTTACTCCATAGCTCTTCTAGAGCTTTTAACAATATTTGTGGTATGGACCATATTTCTTCCTTTCTGCAATGCTGTTGGAATGCTTTGAGGTAGAACAGTTGTATCATGACCAAGAGGAGGAAAGCCACAGTCTAAGGAAGCACAAGAGAAATGCAGAGGTAGCCTTACTCCTAATGACATTGGGGATATGTTATACTAGCCCCAGACTGCATAAACCTAAATATCTTATCACATGGTAAAAATAACCCGTCTTCTACTTTTATGAACAGGAGAATATAACAAGAACTAGCTTTGACCTCCCACTGTACTGGGAGCAACAAGAAAACTATAATATGATTGTGTGTGTGTGCATGTGCATGTGTGTGTGTATGTGTGTGAACATATCACAAGCATGTTCAGATGTCAAACAACAGGTTATACAGATCTGAGATTTTTGACAGAAGGGCAAAATATGATTGAGTTCTAGCTTTCCCCAGGGAAGAAATATCTGGATCAGGTGCATGAGAGAGAAAAACCAGAAATACCCCAGTAGAGCAGATGGAGATCATCAAATATCTGGGGAGGCTGATGAGCCTAGAGGTTGTAAAGGACATGTTTGGAAAGAAAGGAGCTATACTGGAAAAGAAAGTCACAAATCTTCCTAGGGATCCCTTTGGGTCTTTGCTGAGCACAAGACCACCTATGCAGAGGAGAAAGCCCTCAAGATGAGCTGAAGAATACCAGGCTAATTGTAAGCAAAACAATTTTCAGATATAATATAGGGTGGGAAGGTGCTTGAGCTGTGGTCAGAGAATACTGAGAGTCTTTGGGGATGATCTGGGGGCATTCAGTGGAGATTCTGAAATGCTCATGACTTAGTAATAAAGCTGAAGTATCTCTGACGTTAAGATTTTCCAAGATTTGCCCAAGAAAAGCTAAATGATAAAACAAGTCTCAACACATTTAAAGGGATTTCAATTATATAAAAAATGTTTCCTAACCATAAAGGAATTAGGTTATAAATCAATAGCAGAAAGATATTTGGAAAATGACCAAATACTTTGAAATTAAACAACATACTTTGAAATAATCTATGAGTCATAAAAACACAGCTTATCATATATTGTAGGATGCAGTTAAATTAGTGTTTAGAGGAAAATATGTAGTTTTATGTGCTTATATTATTAAAGAAAAAATGTCTTAGCTTTCATCTTAAAAAGGGAAAGAAGAACAAATTAATCCCACAGTAAGTGAAAGACTTGAGGAGGATATCAAATATAAGAGCAGAAATTAATGCAACTGCAAACAAGTCAAATAATAAAGAGAAATAGTGAAACCGAAATCTGGTTCTTTGGGAAAAAAGCACTAAAACTGATTAAACATTTAGCTAGACTGATCAAGAAAAAAAATAGATAAGGAACAAATTGCTAACATCAAGATGGGAAAAAAGGGAAATACTAAATATCCTACTATATTACTATAGTAGTACTATAATAAAGGAATATATTATAAACAATTTATAAATTTCACCACTCAGATGAAACGGACTGTGTTTAAAAGACACAAATCATCAAAACAGATTCAAGAATAAATAGATAATATTAATAGTACTATCTCTAATAAAAATGTTGGATTCATAATTTGAAACTTTTTACTGGTGAATAATACAAAATATTTAAGGAAAAAAGTAATACTGACCTTACACATTTTTTTTCCTCTGAAAATGCAGGCAAATGGAACACTTTCCAACTCATTCTAGGAGCTGAACATTACTCTTATATAAAACAAGGAAAGAAAACCAGAGATTATCAATATCCATCATGAACATAAATGCAAAAACCTTAACAAATTTTCAGAAAATCAAGTGCAGCACTATATAAAAGTAGAATTCATCATGACCAAGTATGTCTCATCCTAAGATGCAGGGTAGAATGAGCATTCAGAATTTAATCAGTGTAATCAACCTATACAATCATCTCGGTAGATTCATAAAACCATCTGGTAAAGTTTTACATTTAATCATAATAAAAGAACTATTACCACACTAGGAATACAAGATTTCTATAACCATATAAAGACCGTCAACAAATGCAGCTAGCATTATACTCAATGGTAAAACATTTTAAAGTCTTAGGGTAGACAGAATTTTTTTAGGACACAAAAAGTATGAACTATAAATGCAAAACAATGATAAATCAAACAATAAAAATTAAAATATTCTGCTTTTTAATAGACAATGTTAACAGAATAAAAAGGCAAGTTACAAACTAAGAAAAATATTTGAAATATATACATCTAACATGTATAGTACATAGTCATAAGCTATACAGATATATGTGTGTGTGTGTGTGTGTGTAAAGAGAGAGAATACATATACAGATATTAGTAAGATTTGACACTTCACTGAAGAAGATGTAAGAATTACCAATAAGCACATGAAAAATGTTCAAGATCATTAGCTATTAGGGAAATAAAAAATCAAACCACAATAAAATACCATTACATACCAGTTAGAATGGCTAAAATTAAGAAGATGGATAATACCAACTGTTGGCAAGGATATGGAGCAACTGGAACTCCCAGATAATGTAAAATGGTACATTTGGAAAATATTTTTAAGGATTTTTATAAAATTAAACATAAACTTTCCATATGACTCAACAACTCCACTCCTGGAAAATCATTCAAAATAAATGAGAGACAAAGGAAAAAAATGAAAAGACTTGTGCTTGTGAATGTTTGTAACACCTTCATCATAACACCTTAAAACTAGAAACAACCCAATGATCTAGCAACAGGTATATGGATACATAAATAATGATATATCATGGAATGGAATACTACACATCTATAAAAATGAAATGAACTGTTGTCACACAAAGAAATATTACCCTGAATGAAACAATCAAGACAAAAAAGACTACAACTATATGAATCCATTTATAGAAAACTCCAAAACAGACAATCTCTTCTGACAGAAAGTAGATCAGTGGTTACCTGAGACAGAGAGTGGGAATAGGGGAGTTTACTGAGCAAAGTCACAGTGGAATTTTTTTGCTTATGAAAAATGTCTTGCTACAGATTGTAGTGGTTACATGCATGTATATATTTGGCAAAACTCATGAAATGTAAGCTTAAGATGGGTGCATTTTATGCATGTAAATTCCATCCCAAAGAATAAAAATGATATGCAGAATGATGGCTCAGCAATCCATAGTGAAGCAGAATTTGAAATAATGCAAAATTTGATCTCATGCATAGTAAACACACTTATAACTACACACATGCACAAACACACACACATGTAAACACACAATTAAAGTTAGAACTGAAAAGAAATAATCCAGAACAAAATATTAAAACTTATTTTGCATGGGTGACAGGATTTGGAAAAATTTCTTTCTTTTAAAATCTTTCTTATTTTTATTTTATGCATTTGATTTAAAATGGTGTTATTTTCATAATTTGAAATAATAATAGAATTTCTCAACTTTCACTAAACGTAATTATGTCATTGTCATTACTCTTTATATTAACAGATAACTTTAAGTGCCAGGTTATACTCAGTTTAGGACTTGGATGACAGATATGGTTTGACTCCCTGTCCCCACCCAAATCTCATCTTGAATTGTAATCTGAATTGTGATCCCCATATGTTGAGGGGGGGACCTGGTAGGAGGTGATTGGATCATGGGGGTGGTTCCCCCCATGGTGTTCTCATAATAGTGAGTGAGTTCTCACTGAGACCTGATGCTTTAAAAGTGTTTGGCAGTTTCCCCTGTTCTCTCTCTCTTCTCTCTCTCTCTCTCTCTCTCTCTCTCGCTCTCTCTCTCTCTCCCTCCTCCTGCCATGTAAGATGTGCCTTGATTCCTCTTTGCCTTCCACCATGATTGTAAGTTTCCTGAGGCCTCCCCAGCCATGCGGAACTATGAGTCCATTAAACCTCTTTTCTTTATAAATTACCCAGTCTCTGGTAGTATCTTTATAGCAGTGTGAAAGTCAACTAATACAATGACTCTAGTCACTGACTTTACTTACCCTACTAGTGTTATTTGTGGTGGTAGGTCACCTACCTGTTAAGAGTCATCCTTGTTTCTGTTTTGTTGTGGTGGTAGGTGTCTAGTTCTGCTGTATTTCAAGTCATGAAGTTTTCTTCACTTAATCAAGAAATAGAGTCTTAATTCAAGGAACATTACTATCCCTATCATTACCTTCAGTTAAAAATAAAACAATACAAATGCGTATACTTCCGTATGTGTGCAAACATGAGAATAGCACTCTGCTTGGAAAAGTAGACTTCATTCATAATCTATAGAAACTGAATTAGCAATTAAAAGTAATTGAATAAGCAATTGCCTTTTTTTTGGAGGAATGTTCTGAACTCATTTTCTTTTTAGTATTTATTATTCTCATTACGTGGGAGTCACTTCATCAATAGTACTTTGGGTTGAGCTTTAAATACTGGAATAGTAAATATAACTCCATTATCCCCAATATTCTAATAATGTTTTTTCCATGAGTTCTCCTGTGCCCAGCCCCATACTTGGCACTGAGCTATAGTGCCCATAGATAATATATATTAAATGCATGCTATGCCCGAGCACAGCTCTAAATACTTCATGTATATTAATTCATTTAATCTTCATAACCACATTAGAGGACAGGTACAATTCTATGATCATTTTGCTCCTTTTTCATTTTGTTTCTTGACTTCTCATTCAGTTTGGAGAGCCAACATACGACCTAATTTGCCCGGCCTTGGATTCAGTACTTTGACTTCAAAAACCCATTCTCTTTTCATGTTACTATTTGACCTCCTGACAACAGCCATGAAAAGAGAATTGACAGTAGTTAAGCTTGATATTTAATTGGAAAAATGGGGCTTACATGAGAAACTTTTAAGAAAAAGTTTGCAACACCCAGTCTCTGAATTCCGAGAAATATTGGGTGCTGTTTTCTAACTTACACTGAATGGGAAGTTAGACGTTATTTTCTTTAAACATGAAAGAAGAGCAAAATGACATCCCCACATAACTAGGGCTTAGGGGACATGTCATTCCTATCACCAGTAGAGGTAAAGGCATCCAGCAGCTAGAGCTCCACTGTGATCACCTGACTTCTGGAATGCTAGACCTGGTTTCTGAAATCAGAAGCTTGGGCTAGAATTGTTATAGGGGTTATTAAGAAATTATTTTAGATAGAGAGAGGAAAGGGGTCCTTGGGAAGTTTTTCTTTCTTTTAAAGCAGCTCCAGAAACGTTTCTTGTCTAGCAGGAAAGCCCCGCACTTGGAGCCTGGCAGCAAGCTTTGATAAGTAAATACTGGCCATTAGAAACTGGGTCCACCCAAACATGGCAATTCCCACCCTCCTCTACTTGCCCTTGCCCCAACGTGTGTCTAGCAACATGGCCACCTCCACGTCTCCCCACGTGTGTGGAACATCGTGGCACCCTGTATTTGCATACTAAAAGGCTAGGGTGCGAGGGCCAATATTTTTCGCAGGCTACCTGAATGGCATACGGTCAAATCAATCCCCTGAGCCCTATGGAAATCAGACACCACCTCCTCCAGCCTCCTTATACAAGCAAACACTTTTCTGCCGCACACGGGGGGGTTTTCTCTCTGGCTTTGGAGCACCCCTCCCTCTGTCTCTGTACAGGGGAACTGCTTCCTTCTTTCTTGCCTATTAAACTCTCCGCTCCTTAAAACCACTCCGCGTGCGTCCACGTGTCATCTTATCCATTTCCACGGGAGACTAAGGACCCTGGTGTTGCTCCACTGATTAGAGCCGTATCAGAATCAGCTTGAATTTTCTGAAAACTTCTTGGCTTGGGTGAGCCAACTTATATCTGTACCTTTTCTCGTTAAGGTATAATTTTAGGTAAAACTTCTCCACCTTATCTTAGTTTATATGGATTTCTCCTGGTCTTACCCAGGGAAAAGGCAAGAAGTGTAAAGAGAGTTCTTTAAAAAGGAATATATACTATTTTTTCAGCAAGGTTCTTATGGGCACATATTAGAAGAGGGCTCTAGGCGTGGTGCCTCACGCCTGTAATCCCAGCACTTTGGGAGGCCAAGGCGGGCAGATCACCTGAGGTCAGGAGTTCCAGAAGATCTTGGCCAACATGGTGAAACCCCGTCTCTACTAAAAATACAAAAATTAGCCAGGGGTAAAGTGGCACATGCCTATAATCCCAACTACTCAGGAGGCTGAGGCAGGAGAATCACTTGAACCCAGGAGGTGGAGGTTGCAGTGAGCCGAGATCACGCCATTGCACTCCAGCCTGGGTGACAAGAGCAAAACTCCATCTCACACACACACACACACACACACACACACAAAGGGGGCATACTCTGAGGCTGTGGGTTCAGAGAATTACTTCTCTGGAAGACAACATCTAAAAGGAGTCTTGAAGCATACATATAAATCAGAAATGTAAAATAAAGAGAAAGGAATATCAGGCAGAGAATGCCAAATGGACAACATACAGAGGCGATTAGAAGCACAGTGTGTTTGGGGACCAGAAATTTTGTTAGCCTGTGTGGGCAGGGGGTGGGAGGGCCTGGTAAATTTGTGGCAAGAGATGAGGCTTAAGAGGGAATGGGAGCAGCTCATGGAAAGCCAGGTGCCTCTGTGTCCTGAGCTCTCAGCTGCTAAATGGCATGAGAGCAGTACCTTCCAATCAAGCCTCTCCCCGGCCATCTCTGGGGAGGTGTCTCTAACACAGAGATCCGGTATGCAGCCAGATCTGAAAAGCTTTTTCTTCATGTTTCTTGATAAAGAAGGTTTTGCAACATCACTCACTACATTAAAATGCTTTCTTAGCTTCAGGGGACTGAAAGCATTTTTATTATGTTCCAACATTATTTATCCTTCTTGTATACAAGAGAGCAAAGCAGAAATCCAAAGAGAAAAATCCTTCTAATGTCTCAAATGCAGCCTTGGTCCATTTGTCTGGTGTTGTAAAGGGAGAGACATGACAGCAAATGTGGGAGAGAGCTGGTTTCTTACCGCCTTCCTTCCCAGAATGTATAGGGGGTGGAGATAAGGTCTCAGAAAAATGGCCACAACTCAAAATTGGGCCTTCATTCTCACCCCAATTTTGAAACCCCATTTCCCCAGGATCCCTGCAAGAGCTGCCTTCCTCCTAGAAACTCCATTCATTGTGGTCACTTGTCTGGAAGTTCATCCAAGGAGAGTCTTTTACCCAAAAGAAAATCATCTCACAGGTTTAACAATTAAATACTATCAGTGCACATTCATTTGCAGGAAATATATACATCTCAATTTTTATAATAATGGAAATTAATTTTTGTCAAAAGTCTCCAAATTGCCTTGCAGCAGAATCTTAATCTAAATCACTTTAAGATAGCTGGGCATGGTGGCTCACCCCGTAAGCCCAACACTTTGGGAAGCCAAGACGGGAGGATTGCTTGAGCCCAGGAGTTTGAGACCAGACTGAGCAACGTAAAGAGGCTTCGTCTATACAAAAGAATTTTTTTTTTAATTAGCTGGGCAAGGTAGTGGGCACTCGTAGTCCCATCTATTCAGGAGGCTGAGATGGTAGGATCGCTTGAGCCCAGGAGGTTAAGACTGCTGTGAGCTAGGATTGGGTGACAGAGTGAGACCCTGTCTTGAAAAATAAATAATAAATAAACAAGTAAGTAAATCACTTTAAGATAACCTCAGTTAAGTCAATTTTTTTTTCAGACTCAGTGATTGCTCCTATGTGTTCTTGATAGAGTTTCATATACATCGCAAAGGGTATTTTTAACACTGCTTAGGAAAGATAACTTTTCTTGTGCATTTATCATTGTCTATCCACTCTAGAATTTGCTGGGATGATTGTTACTACTACTGACCAACTGTATGCATCTCCTGTCAGTGCCACCTGTATGCATTGACCTTAATTGGAAATTGCGCTGTAGATATTTTCCACCTGGTTCACAGGCTTCAGTTACTTTGTGCCTTGACTATCCCAAAGTTGCTGCCTCTTAGAGCATCTGTCTCCCAGCTCTTTCTGCTCTTCTCTTGGGACCACAGCAAGCTCAGTAGGCTTCTCTTAGCCTTTCTCACGTATTTCCTCCTCTCCTGATGTCAAAGGGGCCATGATATGAACCTCTGTGTGAGGCCGGCTGCCTCCCCCAGTTTCACCAAGGAAATAATCCCCAGGTGGTCTCTGCCCTTGAATCTGTCAGAGGCATGTGAACCAGAACGACTTCTTGAATGAGGCTGAGTAAAATGAGGCTGAGACCTACTGGGCCGCATTCCCAGACAGTTATAGCATTTTAAGGCACAGGCTGAGATAGGAGGTCCGCACAAGATACAGGTCATAAAGGCTTTGCTGATAAAACAGGTTGCAATAAAGAAGCTGGCCTGAACCCACCAAAACCAAGATGGCCACAAGAATGACCTCTGGTCGTCCTCACCGCTACACTCCCACCAGCACCATGACACCTTACAGATGCCATGGCAACATTAGGAAGTTACCCTATATGGTCCAAAAGGGGAGGCATGATTAATCCGCCCCTTTTTTTAGCATATCATCAAGAAATAACTAAAAATGGGCAACCAGCAGCCCTCAGGGCTGCTCTGTCTATGGAGTTGCCATTATCTTATTCCTTTACTTTCCTAATAAGCTTGCTTTCACTTTATGGACTCACCCTGAGTTCTTTCTTGTGCAATATCCAAGAACTCTCACTTGGTGTCTGGATCGGGACCCCTTTCCTGTAACAAATCCCTTCCTCTGTCTGGGTTGAGGCACAGGTGGTTGGGTCACAGCTTGGATTTGTACATTTTAGGAAGACACGAGACATCAATCAATACATGATGTCCATTAGTTGGGTCCGGAAGGGCGGGACAACTCGAGGCAGGGAAGGGGTTTCCAGGTCATAGGTAAATAAGGGATAAATGGTTGCATTCCTTTGAGTCTCTGATGAACCTTTTACTGAATACACAATTTAAATGTGAGAGGAAGGTAGAGGAATAGTCACTTATGCCTTAGTCTGGGTTACTGAAAAAACAGGACAGAGGAAGCAATCAGATGTGCATTTGTTTCAGGTGAGCAGAGGGATGACTTTGAGTTCTGTCTGTCTTTTGTCCACACAGAATTTCCTTGTGGGCAAATTGTGAGGGAGGTATGTAGCTTTGTGGCTATCTTATTTAGCAATAAAATGGAGGCAGATTTGCTTGACTCAGTTCCCTGCTTGACTTCCCTCTGCCTTAGTGATTTTAGGGATCTAAGATTTCTTTTCCTTTTGCAAAGCGTAGAATGAAATCCCCAAATATTTTTTTCTTGGTGACCTTTCTCTCCTCAGGAGTGGAGATCTGGTCTACTGTAAACAAAGGGTATCGAAACAATGGAACAAACATTAATTTCAGGAAACAAAAGATCAGAAGTTAAGACGTTGAAGAATGATTTCACTATGTGACCACTGGCCAATCACACATATACATGAATTCCAGAATCCTCTAGGTTTTTTCATACCAGAGCATCAATATCCTTATAAACCTTCTCTTGCTGGCCTTGACCACCCTTCATACCAGGATGTAGTGTTGATGTTTTACTCTGATGAAAAGCTTTCCACTAGGGAAGTCTTGCAAACCTGATCACTTAAGATGAGAACATTCTCAATTCCTGCTAATCATACATTTGCAGATAATCCCTTGAGTCATTTTCTCAAAAGGAATTTAAATTAACATTTTTGTGTTGATTATTACTTATCTTAATTTTATCTGATTTCTAACTTAGATGAGTCCCTGCCTATGTGTCTAAGCGCAAATAATAATGGCAGTGCAGGGTTAAAGTAAAAACAAAAGCACTGACTTTAGGATAAGAGATCTAGATGCTAAACTTGGCATCTCTGCACTTTACTCACCGAGTCATTTCTTCTGACTGAGCCCATTTCCTTAATAATGAATTATAATGAGGGTTAGATGAAGCAAGATACAGCATGTAAAACATTTAACACAGTGCCTGACATGTAGTAAGCACTCAGTGATAACACTTATTATTTGCTTTATTATTCAATGGCCTAAGTGTCACCCACCTCATTGATATGTAACTCCTCTCTACAGTTTCCAGAAAATGTAATAAGGTGAGAAACTAGTGTATTGTGTGACATTTTTCCAATGCAAGTAGAAAAATGGCCTCTTTCTAAGTAAGGGCCTTCACCTGCAGAACAGCTTTAAAATATTGTGCCAGACACTACGAGCAATTCTAACACATGAAGTCTGAGGTGTCGAGAAAACCTTGGCAGGGCTATTTCTCTGGGGGCTCTAGAGGATTCGAACAGGTGCACAGTCTTGACCTTACATAGCAACAGCACAATTTTTCTCAAGCATGAAGCATGACTACACGCTTCGTATAAGACCTGGAGGCCATGGCCTTAGAAAATTGGAAGCTTGGAAAATAAGCATTCAAAAGGTGAAATGCTTCATCTGATTATTAGGGGAGTCGCGAGAGATACATGCCGGGAATAGGACCTTCAACTTCACTTGCATGTACTGAGGGCATCCACCAAAGTGTCCTTGGCTGGTTGGTCTAATTGTATCACCCTTTGGGAATGAAGATGAGGGTAGGAAGTTATTATTCTCTATCACAGAGATTTGCTGATTCTAACAGAGGTTTGATGAGGTATAGATGATGATGGCAGTTTTCCCTCTGATGATTAAAAAAAAAAAAAAGTGCGTTCAAGAAAACCAAATACTGCATGTTCTCACTTATAAATGGGAGTTAAATGATGAGAACACATAGATACACAGAGAGGGAACAACACACCCTGGGGTCTTTCGGAGGATGAGAGGTGGGAGGAGGGAGAGGATCAGGAAAAAGAACTAATGGGTACTAGGTTTAATACCTGGGTGCTGAAATAAATCTGTACAACAAATCCTTGTGACACAAGTTTACCTGTATAACAAACCTACACATGTCCCTGGACTTAAAATAAAGTTAAAAAAAAAGTATGTTCACATAGAAACAAGGAAAACAAAGAAGAAATGATCTTCTATAATCCCATTTCACTAGTCTACCACCAAGAAACAGTCACTGACAGGCATTGACAACATTCTGTTGTGTTCTCTCTCTGTCCCTTTCTCCCTCCATACACACACACACACACACACACACACACACATTTTTGTTGTTTGTTTGTTTTTTTGAGTTGTAGTCTCGTTCTGCTGCCCAGGCTGGAGTACAGTGACATGATCTCACTCATGATTTCAGCTCACTGCAACTTCTGCCTCCTGGGTTCAAGGGATGCTCCTGCCTCAGCCTCCAGAGTAGCTGGGATTACAGGCATGCAAGATCACACTTGGCTAATTTTTGTATTTTTAGTAGTGAGGGGGTTTCACCATGTTAAGCAGGCTGGTCTTGAACTCCTAGCCTCGGCCTCCCAAGGTGCTGAGGTTACAGGTGTGAGAGCCACTGCAGCTGGCCCATTTAGATATTTTGACAACTTTATTGAGGTATACTTATATACCATTAAATAACCTTTTTAAGCTGTCTAGCTCAATAGTTTTTAGAAAAATTAGTGAATTTTGCAATCACCACCATAATTCCGTTTCAGAGCATTTTCATCACCCCAATAAGATCCTTCCGTTAATCCCCACTTCCATTCTAGCTTCAGGTAACCACTCCTCTATTTTCTATTTCTGATTGTCTTTTATGAGGAATTTTATATAAATGGTACAATACAGTAGTCGTCTTTTGTGTCTGGGTTACTTTGCACAATGTTACTAGGGTTCGTGTACTTACTTCCCTTTCATGGCTGAATAAAAATCCATTGTATGGCAGTACCATATTTTGCTTATTAGTTGATCCACTGATGGACATCAGGGTTATTTCCCATTTTGAGTTATGAATTATGCTGCTGAGATTATTCATGTGTTAGTCTTTGTGCAGACATGTGTTTTCATTTCACTAGATTAAAATACACCGGAGTAAATACCTAGGAATTGCTGAGTCGTCGGATACATTGATGTTTACCTTGTTAGGAAATTATCGAACTATTTTGCAAAGTGGCTAAATTATTTTACGTTCCCACCAGCAATGTATGATGGTTCCTGTTTCTCCACCTTCTCGCCAGTGCTTTTTTATTGTCTGCCTTGTGGATTATAGCTGTTCTAGTGGGTGTGAAATCTATATGTGTCTTTAAGTGACCTCATTTAATCCAAGGAATCCATTTAGATGGAAACCTCAGAAATCCTTAGTCATAAGTAAACAAGTCATGCTTTTTTGCTTATAATAGCAACAGAGTTGTTTTTTGTTGCTTTGTTTTTTGCGATGGGTCTCACTCTGTCGCCCAGCCTGGAGTGCAGTGGCACGATCTTAGCTCACTGCAAACTCTGCCTCCTGTGTTCAAGTGATCTTCCTGCCTCAGCCTCCCGAGTAGCTGGGATTATAGGCATGTGCCACCACACGCGGCTAATTTTTGTATTTTTAGTAGAGACGGAGTTTCGCCGTGTTGGCCAGGTTGGTCTTGAACCCCTGACCTCAGGCGATCCGCCCGCCTCGGCCTCCCAAAATGCTAGAATTACAGGCATAAGCCACTGCACCTGGCTGGAACAGAGTTTTGTGTTTTACTCAGTTCTTTTTTTTCCCCTCTCCGCTTCATTATAATACTCAAGTGTGTAAATACATATTGTATGTGTCATAGCAGAAATTATTCTGAATGCACCTGGCATGGCAAGTTACTAGCACAGGTGTGATGGTTCTCCTTCTTATGCCCACAAAGACCTTGCTAATCATTTCTGCTGGGTGCACACAAGACCTGAGAAATGCTTTTCAGCACAGAATTCTGAGCAGCTGTTACCAACCAATTGGTGATGGCATGAAGAATGAAATTGATTTGCCATGCTTGGTGTATAAAGTTCTGCATATTACTTTTTCATCAATTAAAATTATATTATACATATGTATTAAACAGTCTTCATGAAATAATTTTAATGGTCTGTAAGATACCATCATGTTAACACATTATAATTTATTTAACCATTTACCTCTTGTGTACCACATAATTCTCCCTGGATTTATTTCTATTATAAATAATGCTACAGTGAATATCTTTATATATTTACGCATCCTAGAAGTAGAATTATTAGATCAAAGTGTAAAAAATGTTTGAGTTTCTCAGTGCATCATTAAGGTATTTATGGTGAATAACTTTAGTTTGTGCTCCATTTTTCTGACGGATGGAGGTCAAGGGTGGTGATCAGTTAGACTTTTCCTGAAATGCCAAAAACTTAGAGTTTTCTTAAGTTTCTACATAGCCCTTAACATTTATGAGACCTCCTTGAAAGCTCTTATTTGGCATATTACGTAAATAAACTTGTTTTGGTTTTTCTATTTTAAATGGCAAGGATATTATTTCTCCTTTCCCTCATTGTTCTTTGCCGATTTCCTAGCCATAGACATAGCCTTCAAAAACTGATAAAATAGCTTCAATATCAGGATTTGTCGAGTGAGCTTTTAGGAGGATGCAGGCAGGGTGCTAAACACACTGGAAGAACCAGCTCCTTCTTCAGGGATAAGGACCTAGGCTTGGCCCAGCGTCCTGCCTCCCTAAGATGATTTCAGCCTGGGAACAAAAGAGAGACAATACGAAGAGAAGCTGCTGCACCCAACTGAGGTGGCTGAGCCATCAGGAGAGGGCCAGATGCCACCCTTCCTGCCATGCTGGCCCATTTGCACATCAAATCCAGGGGCAGGGTAGTAGGCAGTATGTTTCCACTGAAGTCTTTCCTTCCTATTGTTTAGTAATAAATCTTCATCTCTCCATTCCTTTACTTTTCTTGAAGAGTTCAGGCGGCCAGGCTCAGTGGCTCATGCCTGTAATCCCAGCACTTTGGGAGGCTGAGGCCAGTAGATCACCTGAAGTCAGGAGTTCGAGACCAGCCTGACTAACATGGTGAAACCCCATCTCTACTAAAAATGCAAAATTAGCTGGGTGTGGTGGCTTATGCCTGTAGTCCCAGCAACTCAGGAGGCTGAGACAGGAGAATCACTTAAACCTGGGAGGCAGAGGTTGCAGTGAGCCGAGATCGTGCCACTGCACTCCAGCCTGGGTGACAGAGCAAGATGCCTTCTCAAAAAAAAAAAAAAATAGTTCAGGCAGGCAGATGGTGGCATAATGTCAGTTGCATGAATTTTCTTTGTCATTCTCCCACTCTTGAAGTCACCCTGATGCACATTTACCTCAGCTCTGATTCAGGGCATACATAGTCCAGTGAAGTTATAACAGAAAGCACAGAAAGAAAATGCCTAGAGGGTAGGTAGCACCCTGTGCCTGCGACTGCTGTGCCCGCAGCATGTGGTGGGCATTCCAGAAATGTCAAGTGAATCAGACAAAGCATGTGAAGTTTCTTAGTAACCTTAACACAGCACTAGCCACCACAGTTGTCTATAATTATCATTACTACTGAAAAGAATATCGGACATAAAGTCATATTTTGAAGCGTACTTTTTCCTTAAAAGAAATATTACATATATGCTCCATTGTATTTTCTTATTGCTATGGTAACAAATTACCACAAACCCAGTGGCTTAAAACAATACATGCTTATTATTGAATAGTTCTGGAAGTCAGAAGTCCAAAACGGAATACAGAGCTGCGCCTCATCTGGAGGTTCTAGGGCAGCGGTCCTCAACCTTTTTTGCACCAGGGACTGGTTTCGTGGAAGACAATTTTTCTATGGACAGGGAGCGGTAGGTGGTTTTGGGATGATTCAAGTGCATTACCTTTATTGTGCACTTTGCTTCTG
This sequence comes from Chlorocebus sabaeus, assembly GCF_047675955.1. Classification (NCBI taxonomy): domain Eukaryota; kingdom Metazoa; phylum Chordata; class Mammalia; order Primates; family Cercopithecidae; genus Chlorocebus; species Chlorocebus sabaeus. The sequence goes on from NC_132908.1 coordinate 7,810,863, forward strand.
TTATCATTACATTGTAATATGTAATGAAATAATTATACAACTTACCATAATGCGGAATCAGTGGGATCTCTGAGCTTGTTTTCCTGCAACTAGATGGTCCTATCTGGCGGTGATGGGAAACAGTGACAGATCATCAGAATTTAGATTCTCATAAATAGCACGCACCCTAGATCCCTTCCACATGCAGTTCACGGTAGGGTTTGCCCCCCATAAGAAACTAATGCTACAGCTGATCTTACAGAAGCCAGAGCTCAGGCAATAGTAATGTGAGCAATGAGGAGCAGCTGTAAATACAGAGGAAGCTTCACTCACCTTCTCACCACTCACCTCCTGCTGTGTGGCTCGGTTTCTAGCAGGCCATGCACAAGTACCAGTCCATGACACGGGATCTGGGGACCCTTGTTCTAAGAGAAAATCTATTTTCCAGTTTTCAAGGGCCACCTGCATTCTTTGGCTGATAGCCCCTTCCTCCATCATCCAATTTCTCTTTGTGTTTCTCTCTCTCCTTCTGTAATCACATCACCTGTGTATTTGACCTACCTGCCATCCACCTTCCTCTTTTAAAGACGCTTGTGATTATATTGGGCTAACCTGGATAATCCGAGATAACTCTTCTATCTCAAGACTCAACCTACTCGTTTTTGCAGAGTTCCTTTCACCCTGTTACACAACATTCACAGATTCATGGGATTAGGACATGCCATATTTGGAGAGCCATTATTTTGTTGTGGTTGAAACTGGATTGGGGGCCCAAAGCCCTTCCTATTTATTCCCACTTCCCCTCTTCTCTCCACCTTCCACACATTCACCCATTGCTAATGAGTTCCAAGATCATGGAGGTGGAAAGGAAGACCTGTGGGCAAGATCATCTCCAGAGCCACTTTTGGCTGACACATTCCGGGATATAAATGAGACTACATCGTCCGTGCCACGTCCTAAGGGGTCATGATATTTTTGAAAGAGAAAAAGAAGAAAGATCCTCGTGGTGAACAAAGCTTTGACTCTGCAGTCAGACAAACCCAGGATTGGATTCTGGCCTTTACGAGCTAGTGTCCTTGGGTACGTCACAAAACACCTCTGACACCTGGATTCTTGTCATATGTCAAGTGGGACAGTAACAGCTATCACCCTTGTTGGAAGACATGATCAAGTGAGATAGATGTGCAAAGGACCTTGAATTCATGAATACCTAACACTGCACCTTTCTTCCACTCCATTTTCTTTATAATTCTCTTCCACCTCTTAATACCAAATAAATTGGACAACATGAAAATACTACAGGCTTGTAGAAAAAAAGTAAACCAGTAAGTGTTCTAGAATTAGATAAAGGTGATGCTTGCATAACTCTGTGATTATACTAAAAGACGCTGACTTATACACTTAAAGTAGTGGATTTTATGATATGTAAATTATATGTCAATAAAAATAAATTTAAAAAAATTAAGTCAGCAAACTAAACACACACACACACACACACGCGCGCGCACACACACACACACACACACTTGCAATGTAAAAAAGTCAAGCCTACTCTCCTGGTCTTCAGTATCCCTTAACTCTGGAGTTACTGAACACACTGCATGAAAACACCGATCTTTGAAGATATATCACTGATGTCCGCTCTTCCAGTGAGAGGAGCCCATCGGAAGTGGAAGACGAAAAAAGTCCCTTTTTTTCTGCAGAAATAGTTGAGCAAGCAACAATTCATTTCTGTAGCTCATGGGGTCAAGCAAATCCTAAGCTGCTACTTTCCACAGAAATATCATCCCCCTAAACAACTATACCACTCCACCTGAAGCTCACAGCCCTGGGTGTGACCACCGTAGGCCTCTTACTAGCAATGGAGCTTAATCTTAATCTTGCTTCAAGTGAAATCTGTTCACCAGTATTTAGTGAATTTCTATTTTGATTAGCTACAAAATAAATTTTCCAGGTGTTTTGCTTCATTTCAAGCTATTCATTTTGTTGAACCCAGATAATCTATTATGAGAGGTTGAGAGGGGTTGGGTTATTTTATTGAGGATGGGGAGGAATCTTCTTATTTCTTCCATTTAAAGGGAAAAACACAATACTACTTCCATGACTTACCAATTGTCGACGGCTCCCTAAATTCAAAACCACTGCCGTTCTTGACACGGCCTTTGTCTACATTTCTACCTCATTGCCTCATGCCTGGAGGACTTCTGGTGTTCTCCTCCTCACTTCTGTATGTGAGCACAACCTCAATGGACCTCTAACCCCAAGATGCACCTGTAGTTTCCTGGAAAAGCTTAGGATCTGTTTGTAGCAGCACCGCTACCCACACCACGTCCTCTGTCCTGATGCACTAGTGTCTCTACTGACCTGCTGTTCAGCCTTCAAAACGTAGTGGGTTCTTGCTCCAATAAACTTTCCCTGGATCTTCCAGGCAGAGTTAAAATACTTCTTTTCCTTTAGGTCCTCCAGTGCTCCATTACTCAGACCCTCCATTACTCTAGTAGACCATAGACTCTACTGGAGTATCTACCACTTTGCTATTATTATGTGTTTGTCCATATCTATTACTAGAAAGTAAGCTTTTGAAAACAGGCTGTTTTACTCATATGTCCTCAATATGTTCTCTGTAGGAAGATCTGGTCTATAATGGGTTCTCAATCTCTCTCTCTCCAAATACAACAAGGTGGTTCGGGTTTAGTATAATAACAGTTTGGTCCACAATGAGGCAGCTTCTGCTTATTGGTTATTTACCACAGAGAGACAGGCATAAGTTGAAATGTTTTTGAACAAAAAAGAAAAACTGCCTGAAAAGGGCTTAAATACTAGCAATTTACAATCCTTTATAGCAAAAAATCAAGAGTTAGGCAATTCCGGGGTGGGGTCATCAGCTGCCTATTCTCTGTTAGATTGTTTATTTTCTAATTGTTGAGTTTTAAAAATTGTTGACACAGTTTAGATACAAGCTGTCATCAGACACGTGATATGCAAATATTTTCTCCTAGTTCTGTAGCTTGTGTTTTCATTTCTTAATGGTGTCTTTCAAAGAGCAAAGCTCTCTTAATTTTGATGAAGTCCAATTTACCAATTTGTTCTTTTATGGGGTCACATCAGCCCTGTTCTTTTTAAAGCAAAGCGTTTCATGGAATAAACAAGTTTGCTGGTTTATTAGCTGCAAACGGTTTTTGTGCATCTGAGATACCTTTCCATTCTTGGAGTGTGAAACTCATCCCCATATCATTTTTCTAAGCCATTTACAATGTATTGATTGAGGAGAAGCATTGCCTGGACTCTGATACTTTGTAGAATAATTTGCACAACTTGAAAGCAGGAGTGATTGATAAAAGAAAGAAAGAATCTTGAATAGCAGCAGAAGCCCCATGGAGCTCTCATTTGCTGAGAGGCCACAAGATGCAGTCACTAAGAGCATGGACATCAGAGTCAGCTCTGGGTTCCAGTTCTGGCTTCCATAGTGACTGTGTGACTTCAGTCCCCTCAGTTATCTTCTCTATGGTTCCTTTTTTTTTTCTTTTTTTGAGACAGAGTCTCACTCTGTCACCCAAGCTGGAGTGCAGTAGTGCCATCTTGGCTCACTGCAACCTCCGCCTCCCGGGTTCAAGCGATTCTCCTGCCTCAGCCTCCTGAGTAGCTGGGATTACAGGTGCCCACTACCATGCCTGACTAACTTTTTTTTTTTTAGTAGAGATGGAGCTTTACCATGTTAGCCAGGATGGTCTCGGTCTCCTGACCTCATGTTCCGCCCGCCTCGGCCTCCCAAAGTGCTGGGATTACAGGCATGACCCACCGCGCCTGGCCTATGGTTCCATTTTCTTAATGCACGGTGGGGAAAACAGTATTATTCTGCTCGTATGGTTGTTTCATGGGTTAAATTACAAATTGAATATATAATGCTTACATGAGGGCATGGCACGTGGTGAGCAAGTGGTAAATGTGAGCTAAACACCCCCCACTTTGCTGCAGTCCACACTGCAGCAAAGCAACTTTTCTAAACCCAGATTTATCCACTGTAGTTCTACTGGAAACTTTCTTCTTAGTTTATAAAAAGACACATGAAGAGAAAAAAGGGACAAGTCACAGACTGGAAGGAGCTATTTAGCAAAATGCTTTTCTGACAAAAAAACTTGCATGCACAATCTATAAAGAACTACAAATCTGTAAGAAAAAAGTACAATGACAAAAAAAGGGAGATCCAGTTACAACTGGTCAAACTATTTGAATAGACGTGTCACCAAATAGCATATCAAAATGGCCGGTAAACATACGGAAAGATGGTCAACATCATTAGTCATCAGATAAACACAAGATAATACCATGAGGGGCTGGACATGATGGCTCACGCCTGTAATCGTAGCACTTTGAGAGGCTGAGGTGGGCAGAACGCTTGAGCTCGGGAGTTTGAGAGCAGCCTGGGCAATATGCTGAAACCCTGTCTCTACAAAAAAAATAAAAATAAAAATAAAATAATTAGCTGGGCATGGCGACACACGCCTGTATTCCCAGCTACTTGGGGGCTGAGGTGGGAGGATCACTTGAGCCCAGGAGGTTGAGGCTGCAATGAGCTGAGATCATGCCACTGCCCTCCAGCCTGGGTGAAAAACTGAGACCCTGTCTCAAAAGAAAAAAAATACCATAAGGAGATATTAATACATACCCATCAGAATAGCTAAAATTTAAAAGACTGGCAATGGTAAATACTGGCAAGTATATGAAAAAAACTGGAATCCTCTTACATTGCTGGTGATATAACCACTTTGGAAAATTGCTTGGAAGTATTTACTCAGGCTGAGAATACCCTCTGATACAACAATTCCACTCCTGAATATATACTCAGCAGAATTGAACACCAATATCCTCCAAAAGACGTGTTCAAGGAAGTTGATCATAGCTTTATTCATCATGTCTGAACCAATTTTTACCTGTAATATTAATCAACATTAGCATGTGGTGAATAAATTGTGATGCATTTAACAGTGGGATGCTACTCATCCAAAGCATTAAAACTAAACACAACAAGAACATATTATCACACGGAAAATATTGAATCAAAGAAGTCAAACACATAAAAATGTGTGTGTTACATTATTTCATATATAAAGTTCAAAAATAGGCAAATATGATACTTGGTGACAGAAATGAGAAGAGTTACCTTGGTGGGGCAGTAGGGGCAATACTGAATAACCCAGAGCAAGAATAAGTATGTAGAATTATTCCATACAATGATATAGGGGTTATTTCTATGGAGGCATCCATATATACAAGTGCACCAAACCATGCACTTAGGTTTATACCCTTTCCTGTTTGTAAGCTGCATCTTAATTTTTAAGTGTGCTTTTTGTAGGTCATCATGGCTTTCCATGAGCTGACACTACTTCCCTCAATGCTCACATGTTGCTAAACTAACCAGTAAGTGCCTGAATATATCAGTATTATCTCACTATCAGAATTTTGCACATCCCATCTCCTCCTCACCGCTCCTTACAGCCTGGAAAAATATGCCATCATCTTCATGTGCCACTTTAGACAAAATTCCCTTGTAAGACAATCTCTGTCACCCTGTCCCTAAGACTGCATTCATCAGGTGTACCTCTTTTGTGCCCTCTCAGCACTGAATATTTACTTCTCACCCAAGCTGAATAAAAATTGCCTGTGTTCTAGTTTCTCTCCTACTAGATTCTGAGGTTCTCCAGGGCTGGGGCCCCTTCTGGTTTCCAGCTGAGCCCCATCTGACAGTACATTGCCAGGTGCTTTGCAGGGGTGCAATCAGTGCTTGTTGGATTGAATGCTGAATCTCTCCTCTCACAAACGAAAATGTAACATCAGTGGCCCAGATTTTTCTCCTCCCAAGAGTGTTGGTGTTTACAGGGCTTTCACTAACGCCACTATGACATGTTCTTTGCGCAGGGCCTCTTAGAAAATTAGATCAGGTGGCTTCCCCACTGTAACATATGACACTTTTCTAATTAGGGCAATGTTTAATTTACTGTCTCATGGCTTTGTGAATAAATATAAATTGTCATACTAAAGTGACAGGTGTAAAACCCAGGATGGCTGTGTTAGAGAGGTTAATCTGCTGTTAATCAAATCAGTTCTGCTTGACTTTCTCCCGGGGAGTGAGAGATAATGGCCCTGTTTAACTGGAGATTAGCCAGCTTTTGGCTGGAAATCCCTCAGGGTTCACCTGAGCCTCCTTGTGTCTTGTTCAGAATGAAGATATTCAAATGTGTTGATAATTAAAGTTGGTCCCTTCTCCTTCCTTTGGCATCTCATGATGCAAGGATGCTTCCCACGGAGCCTTTCCATTGACCAGAAGGGATTTTCTCTGAATCCTGTTAATTCTGAAATATTTTGGAATGTTACTCAAAGACCTTCCAAAACTCTAAATTCCTGCCAGTAACATATTTGGCTATCTCAAGCCCCAATGCCACTCATCATAGCAAAGATAGAACAGTGATTGTATGACAGAGGAGGGCCTAGCTTTATCCTGGATGTGGTCCCATGAATGTGCCTGTGGTCTCAGAAGAGAAGAACTCTAGCCAGAAGCCAGTGAAACAATTGGTACAAAGCACTGTGAGACTGGAACACATCAGAAGTATTGATTTGGGGTCTAGGAGACTAAGTTAGGTCTGAAAGGCATTCTCCTTAACTTTTGCTAAGGCTGCATTGTGACTTTGGTATTGTGAGGAATGCAGAGAACAGCCTTGCTTTGTAACCTTAGGGATTTGCAGTCTCAAGAGGGCTGCAGTTCTTACCTGTTAGCAGGGAAACATCAATAGTTCATCCTAGGCTCCAGCTCTAGGCACAAGGCACCGTGATCACTGGCTTTGCAGGCAGCAAGGCTAAATAGATACAAATGAGAAGAAATTCTGTGTTCTGCACTCCTGAAATTATTTTTAGGAAGATTTTGGAGGGATTGACAATGTCATTATCCAGGTAGGGGAAATGCAAAGAAAATTGGAATCATTACCATTAATTTGAACCCTGCCTTTATAAAAGGTGATATGACGTGCTTAGAACAGCACAAACGAGGCAGAATGCTGCGTTCAAATTCCAACTTAAAACACAAGTTATGTGACTACGGGCAAGCCATTTAGTCATTCTGAGTCTCAGCATACTCATATGTAAAATGAGGTTGTGATTAAATGAGACAATGTACAAAATGCACTTAAAAGTGCCTGGTTATAAAGCCAATATAACCATTAGTTATCGTTAGTTATCACAATCATTAGTTATCAGCATTATCATGGCAATCATCATTACCATGATCACCCCGATTATCACCATCAACATCAGTATTAGTTCCATAGAATAATGAAGACTGAGAATATTAAAATTACATTGGCATGAATTAATTAATTATAGGTGAGAAAAGCATTGATCAGACACAGAGGCTTGTCTCAGTAACACAGAGTCAATCAGAACCAGAGTTAAATTTGAAACAACCTTTTAACGTGTGCTCTCCCTATAAAAAGAGTTGAAACGGAGTGAAGAGCATATGAAACAGGTGACTGAAAAACAGTAAATAGGGTAGAATTATGTGTTATTAATTTCAGATGTGACATTACTACATGGGTGCTTGGTTTCAAAAGAAAGAGCATGTTCCTAATTCTGAAATTTGGAGATTTCTTTTCTTTCCTACCTACAGATTAATGATATAGTAAGAACAGACTTGTTCTCTTCCATCTTTCAGCCAGGCTTACATGGTTAATCTCTGCTGTGACCCTGAATTGTCTCTGGATTTTGGAGAGGCACAACAGTGCATCCACTTATGTTCCCGTAACTCACCCAGCATGTAAAACAAATAACTAGGCTGACACGTCTGAAGTGCTGTGTCGTGGGCAAAACAAGAAGGAAAGACAGTCTTGCTCTTCTATTTATGGACTATAAACCCTTTACAGTGGCATTGATGAAGGGTTTATAGTCAGTACACAAGCTGGTTACACCATAAATTGTAATGTTATATGATAAACTGGGACTTTATAGCAGTAGTAGATATCAAAGAAAAAATGAGTTGGAGTCGGAAAGGATCTATCATCAAAGATACTTGCTGCAAGTTTAAATATTCAAGCTTGTTTTTGTCTTCATTTCACTCAAGCATTGGATAATTCATGTTTTTCGGTGTGGGGATATATAGATTTACCTAGCTATCAATTGTGTAAAAAAATAAATAAGAGAAATCATCGCCGAATGGTGGATGGCATAGTTATGACGTGGGTAAGAAATAGAAGAGGAGGAACACTGAATTATTCAAGCATTTGGGCTTTCTATTTTTATAGTGGCAGATGACAGGTGAGGCTTCCCCCTAGTTTGGGGCCTGCAAATATGGCACTGTTGTAAGACATCTTGGTTACTATATTGAGAAACAGAAAATATTTACAAGAGAAATATGTTGAATATCACTTAACTGCTTCTAGTTTACATTAAAGCTAAGAGAAGGAAAATGTCAACAATTGTTAATTTCCCAGCCTCTCTAATGGGTACACACTCTTTCAGCTCTCAATTCTGTCCTTATTCATTATGGAACCAAAATTGCTAATATTTACTTATTACTTATTTATATTTTCATTTGAAAGTAAAAATAAGCTCATTTGCTATAATAACAGCTTAATATTTCCAGTGCGAAGAAACTGTCTTTTAAAAGATTTCTATTAATGGCCTCTCAGAAGAAGAGATCACAGAATCCTCATTTTTTGCATATGGAATAGAGGAAAGTATCATTAACTTAGAATGTAATCATCATTCACTTTGGTGCTCTGCAAAAGAAAGTGCCCTGAATTCATAGAGGAAAGGAATGGCTTGATAGTGGCTGAAGGTTAAAACCAAACTGCAAAGAAGGAGAGCCAAGAGAAACCATTCCAGAGTGTAGGAGTTCAGTTTCACATCACACTTGCAAGCCTGAGATTCCTTGGAATTGACATGCTAAGAGGTCCCAAGGTCTCTAAGTTGTTTCACTGTTTTCATTTAAATAAATTCATCCCCAAACACAATTTTATATAATCACCAAAAGGTCCCAAGTAACCTGACCGGAGGCTGAAGGACTTGCTCTGAGCTAGGTGGCCTGAATTCCTCTGGGTAAGAGTAGTCAAGTTCTTTTCTCAAAGGCCTTCTATAGACTGTAAGCTGGAGATCATCCTCCTGGACTTAGCTCAGTTATGTGACAAGCAGCTTGGCAGGTGAATCATCCTCTTGTCTGCAATGACCCTACCTAAATCATATCAGTACTGGAGAAACCAGACTGTAGCTTGCCTGAGACTGATGGACTTCCTGGTTCATGAGACTTTTAAGTTTTTAAATCTAGGGAATTCCCAACAAACCAGGATGCACTGGTCACACTGGTGATCCTCAATTATTACTAGTGGCTAAGAAAGAAATTCAGATGGTAGCTGTGTAAGTCTAGGCAAGGCTCAGAGGGGGAAATTAATGGGCAAGAAAGATAGAGAACCATTTGTACAGAGGTAAGGCTGTGGTAGGGGGTAAATATCTAGCTGTCTGGGTCTAGAGCAATGTAAGAAAATTCGCGTACCTTTTATGACAATTCTGACTGACTGGAAATGACTGCCTGGAACTATCTGTTGAGAAGGATTCTGAGGCTACTTGACAACAACAACAACAACAAAAACATGAATAATAAACTTCATGGAGTAAAAGAAAATGATAGCAGTGAGTGCACTACTTAGTATCCTGACATGGTTAAGAGAGAAAGAGAAGGAGAACTAAGAACTGGATGTAGTTGTCAGGAGTTCGAGACCAGCCTGGCCAATATGGAGAAACCCCGTCTCTACTAAGAATTAGCTGGTGGCACACGCTTGTAGTCCTAGCTACTGGGGAGGCGGAGGCAGGAGAATCACTTGAACTCAGGAGGCAGAGGTGGCAGGGAGCCGAGATCGCACCGCTGCACTCCAGCCTGGGAGAGAGAGCAAGTTGTCATCTCCAAAACAAAACAAAACTTTACTTAAAATTAACTTTAAAAATCTTACTCAGTAAAGAAGAAGCCGTCACAGCCAGTGATTACAAATTAGAAAGCACACAAGGCTAAGACATAGAGTGTTACGCCCTTTCTCTCTGCAGGAGTACATTCTAAACAAATAACCTTGTTTATACTGTTTGCCAACGTATTTCTTTTGTTTGTCTCTTCTCTCCAAAAGACTCTATTTTGAGCAAAATCACTGTCATTAAATACATTAAATATAGCGTTATTGCAGATGGTTGCAGAATGTATTAGTACATAGAATATACCCCAATTTGTGTAACAGCTCTCCTATTGTTACACGTCTGACTGCTAATATTCACCCATTTTTTATTTACAAACATGGCGGTTTTATACAGTTCAACTTAATAACACACTTGCTCCCACCTGAACCTAATAAAATACTTACTACAAGAATAATGTCAATGTGCATTCTTGTAGCTAGGGTTTACATGTTTCATTGGTTCTTTCCTTAGGGCAAGTTTCTGAAACTGGACTTGCTAACTCTAAGGATGAATCCCAGTCCTAAGGAAGGACCATCACATTTTAGCCCTGGAAGGCATCTGCCTTTGCTCACTGTAGAAAAGAAGCTGTTCCTGAAGCAGGATAATTTGTTCCGAGCTGGGACTCACAAGCAGCACCACGGACACCTCCTTCCAAAGTCACCTCTTAAAACAGATGTGCATCCTTCCAGCCTCTGCTGTATTAGTCCTAAAATCATAAAAACATCACATCTTCTTGCCAAAAATGCAGATCTCGTGAAGGCAAGTATGGGCATTTGTGTCCAACATTTGGAGGAAGGAGCCAAGTAGAGAGGGCGTGCTTGGGCCACTGTAGATGCTGGATGGGAACAATGTTCCACCAGCTACAAGCAACAACTTACAATCCATCTTCCTCAACTTATTACTTATGTCTTAAATTATATTTGCTACTTAAGTTACAGTACAGAAAGTGCATTATAAAGGTGTTTAAGTTGTTTCACTCTTTTCACTTAAATAAATGCATCCCAAAACACAATTTTATGTAATTGCCAAAAACCGGTGTTTGTCTCATGTATATTAAAACATGATTAATTTTAAGTTTATCGATAGATCACCCCTAATCGTTCTGTTTATCAAAAGTAAATGTCACATTCTGGAAAACACTATACTCAAATATAGTCTGAGGTCTCTCTTAATTCTCCTACTTTATAAGAAAAATAATATCTGATGAACGTTTTGTTTTTAACTAAACTGCATATTACAGGTGTTTAGAATTGAACTTTAATTACAGCAATTGCCTTGGAGTCTTCTCCAGCTTGGCAGAGCTTGTCCTGCCCAAGGGTAAAGTGTTATTAGTAACTGTGCCTTGTTTTGCCATGGCTCTCATTAGCCTTTGCAAAGAACCCACCCATTTGTTGATTTCTTTCACTCTCACTGCCTCACTGTCAGTCAGGCCGATCATGTGCTGGCTGCACTTCACAGACGAGAATTTTAAGTCAATAGAAGTTTAACAGCTTATTTATGTTTGTCCAGAAAACTTGCACTAAGATGGCAAGCCATGTTTCTCTACAATAGTATTGTGTACCTTACTGGAGAGAAGTGTGAGAACTGGATGGTTTATAATCCAGGAATGTCTTCATTCTTGTCTTGTAAATGGGAATATTCTTTACCTGCCACCTTTACTTCTCTTGGTTTCTTTCACTCATGTGATACTCAGCTGAGGTTGTCCTTCTAAGATTTTTCTTTTTAACCAGTGCCCCTGAATATGTGTTAGAATTAACTGAGGGGTACTTTTAAAATACGCTAAATCCTGAACACAGTCCTGGAGATGTTGCTTTTTTTTTTTCTTTTCACTTTTATTTTAGGTTTGGAGGTATATATGCAGGTTCATTATGTAGATAAACTCATGTTATGGGGGTTTGTTGTACAGATTATTTCATCACCCAGGTACTAAGCCTAGTACTTCATAGTTATTTTTCCTGCTCTTCTCCTTTCTCTCCCTCCTCCCACCCGCCACCCCTATGTAGACTCCAGTGTCTATCGTTCCCTTCTTTGTGTTCATGAGTTCTCATAATTTAGCTTCCACTTATAAATGAGAACATGTGGTATTTGGTTTTCTGTTCTTGCATTAGTTTGCTTAGGATAATGATCTCTGGCTCCATCCATGTTCCCGCAAAAGGCATAATCTCATTCTTTTTTATGGCTGCATAATATTCCACAGTGTATATGTACCTCATTTTCCTTATCCAATCTGTCATTGATGGACATTTAGGTTGATTCTATGTCCTTGCTATTGTGAATAGTGCTGCAATGATACTATCAATAGACTAGACAGACAACCTACAGACTGGAAGAAAATATTTGCAAACTGTGTATCTGAAAAGGTCTAATATCCAGCATCTATAAACAACTTAAATTTACAAGAAAAAAATTAAAAAGTGGGAAATGTTGATATAATTGATAGAGGTGGTGCCTGGAAATTGGCGTTTAGAAACACAAACACCGCAAGTGACACCAAGGAGCACGTTTTGGGTTGAGAACCACTGTTTAACCAGCATTGATATTACTCAGAATCTTTTTTAAGAATTCCAGGTTCCTCCCATCCTTCACAATCTGTATTTTAACAAGGTTTTCATATTATTTGCGTGTGAGTTAAAGTTTGAGAGGGACTGCTCTGTAAGGGCACTTGTCTACCTTTATGTTTTTATTGGTGCTTTGGTTCACCTCTGTGAACACACTGTGCCCAGGGTCAAGAACTCAGCTGACCCTGAAAATAAATATTGAATAAGTGAAACAATACATCTGTCTTACCGTTCAGGCCTGAAGAAGCATATATAAGTATTTACTCATCCAAAGAATTTTGATAACATGATAGAGAATTCCAAACTTTAGGACATGATTTGGAGCAGGCTGGAATCATTGTAGACTCCTTCTTCCACCTGAACCTTAGTTGGGCCCCCAAATATTATTAGTCTTTTTAATTTTTTATTTTATTTTATTTATTTATTTATTTTTGAGACAGAGTCCCGCTCTGTTGCCGAGGCTGGAGTGCAGTGGCGCGATCTTGGCTCACTGCAAGCTTCGCCTCCCAGGTTCACACCGTTCTCCTGCCTTGGCCTCCCGAGTAGCTGGGACTACAGGCACCCGCCACCACTGCCGGCTATTTTTTATTTATTTTTATTTTTTTGGTATCTTTAGTAGAGGTGGGGTTTCACCGTGTTAGCCAGGATGGTCTCGATCTTCTGACCTTCTGATCCACCCGTCTCAGCCTCCCAAAGTGCTGGGATTACAGGTATGAGCCACCACGCCCGGCCTATTAGTCTTGGTAGTGGAAGAAAGAGGCTTGGAAATCAAATAGCTTCCCTACGTGTAGTGTGATCTTGGGCAAGTGACTTAGCCTCGTAGAATTTTACAATGTTCTTAGGAGAATGAAATAAAAATGATGCATGCAAATTGACTAATGCATGATAGGATTGCATGAAATAGCTCAGATGCTTACAAGTTGTATGATCTTGGGGAAACATGTTTAAATCTGTGGGCCTCTGTTTTTCTTATCCATAAAAGGGGAGAACAGGGGTGGAGATGCCTCAAGACTAAACGAGAAAACACCACGAATGTGCCTAACAGGACGTCTGGCATTTGGACAATGCTCAATAATTTGCTATCTTCACTAACATCATCATTATTTCCTTCTATTGATTGCATACGTATTTAGATTGATCTTGATTTAGTAACTTCTGCCTGAGTAAAAAAGACAAAGAAAAATTTGAAACCATCTTTGCTTCTTGTTTTTTCTGCTTTTACTTCCCGTTTTCTCTCTGATTGGTCAAGTTATATTTTCTTTGTTTCCCATTTTTTTTCTAACAAATCTACAAAACATCATCCTCGCTTTATTCTGATATTACATCCTTATTGTGTTCTTAACAATTATTCCCCAATTTCTGGCATCAGGATCCAAGCTGAATTTGACTAGGGAAATCATGTTGCTGATATGCCAAGATTTTAATCACCAGGAATGAACTGGATGCCATTGGAGGCAGCAGAAATGCAGGCCTGAAAAGCCGGTGAAAATGACACGAATCCTTTTAGTTACAGAAAGTGTGGTGGAGACAGGGACAAAGTGTGGAGTTGAGTTTAGAGATGAAAGATAGTAGAAGATCCAGTCTATTGGCAACGTCCCACCTCCAAGCAGCAAGGTCTCCCTTGAGGCAGCTGCCTAACACATTAGACTACATTTCTTAGCATGTTTTCCTCCTCAGTGAATATTCTGCAGCTTTGGATCTATGACTTTGAAAGAAAGAAGAAAGACATTTCCAAAAGAACAAATTAGCTAGCAGCTTCCCTCCCTGCTCCTCGCCCCACCCAAAGTCAGAGAATCACTTTGCAGCCACTCTCTCCTGCGCAGAATTACCCAATTATCTTCTAAATTATAAAAGGGAAATCTTCCCCACCAACTGTTCATGGCAGGGCCAGGATGTGCAGTATTGCAAAACTGTAGCAAAAAATGTAAACAAAAGAATCCCGGAACAGGGGGCAAGCTGTCCACATACGCCAATCCCAGTAGCTTCAATCAAAAGCAGAATTGCTTCCCCAATAAATGAAGCCTGTACAACTAATAAACTCAGGCGCTAATTGCTGGCTGCAGATGTATTAACTGAAGCAAATGCGAACCCGGCAACCATTAATTATCTAATGAGGCCAGCAGTCTTCTGATGAGGTGGGGGCTGATTAAATATTAAAGAGTGACATATGGAAAGTGCCAGGAACAAAAGATTTCAATCTGGGGGGAAAAAAGATTGCACGAAGTTAAAAAAAAAAGTGGGGGGGGAGAGATTCTTTCTTTTCTTTCTTTCCTTCTTTCTCTTTCTTTCTTTCTTTCTTTCTCTCTCTTTCTGTCTCTTTCTTTCTCTCTTCCTTTCCCTTCCTTTCATTTTCTCTCCCCCACATTCTTTTCTAAGACAAGAGCCATCTCTGTGTCTGAGAAAGGTAATTAAAGTCCCATTGCTGGCACAAGTCTCAAAGTGACTTCAGTGAAATCTGACTTCTGAAGCTTCAACTCAGATGAAAAGGTTTCAGATTAAAAGGGGGTGACAAAAACAGTTTCCTGTAAAAGCAGTTGTCTCTTTGTTTAACCCTTAGAGCTAGGGCGAATGCCTGCTGTTTAGCTAGTGCCTCTGCTTTTCATCTACTGAAAGCGAACTTCTCCACTGAATCAAACCGTGAGGAATGTTCATAGGTAGGGTCCTTGCAGAAACTCTTCCCAGATTGGTCTTTAAGCTTCTCTTCTAAGGCTTGTGTATTAAATCATAAAGAGATACCCTTTATAGGACACTAACAATGTGCCAGACACGCTGCTAAACCCTTAAAATAAGTAATCCCATTTATTCCACAAAATAACATGCAAGATAGGTAGTTACTCTCCCCATTCCAAAGACAAAACATTTGAGGCTCAGACTTGCTCAATGTGTGAGCAAGTCTAAGTGGGAAAAAAAAGGGGGAAACAGAAAATGTAACTTGACCAATCAGAGAGAAAATGGGAAGTAAAAGCAGAAAAGACAAGAAGTAATGATGGTTTCAAATTTTTCTTTGCCTTTTTTCCTTCAGGCAGAAGTTACTCAATGTGTGGGCTCAATGTGTGACTTGTTCAGCGTCACACAGTTAGGAGCAGGACGGAGATTTAAGTGCAGGTTGTCTATTCTAATGTCTTAGTTCTTAACCATTGCAGTACGTAGCCCTCCAAATAAGAGCAGCTTAATGTCCAAGTGATACAGGAAGCATTTCTTGCATGATCCCTTCTTCTAGTAGAAAAGTAGGAAATAGATTTAAGTGGGTTTCTGGTTGTCCCTGGATAAGATGTTGGTCTGACTTTCCAGAATGATTCAAATGCGACTTTTTTGAAGTTGTCTGACCCCAGGAAAGACTTGGGGTGACCAGCCATCTGTTTTTCCATGGTTGAGGGGTTTCCTGTGAGCAGACAGGACTTCCAATGCCAAAACCAAGACAGTCCTGGGCCAACTGGGATGTTGGTCACTCTGGCAGATTTAGACAAATTTTTTTCCAGGTCTCCTTAATTAAAAACCCAAGACATTTTTATGTCACCTAAACATTTAAATTTAAATACAATTTGTGTTTCAGAGGGCTATGATTAGGAAGTAGCAGGGATGTGGTAGTTCTGCCTCTACCAACTAGTTAGTCATTTCTACCTCTGGGTCTCAATGTCCCATCTAAAAATTGAAATGCTCGATGAAGTGAGCAATACCGACATTTTCTTGCAACTTTAAATTCCTGTGAGTCCAAAGGGGGTAAAAATGGGCTTAAAGTCATTGTCATTAATGATGATAACTGACATTGGCACAGTACTTCACAGTTTTTATAATACTTTCCTTAGCACCGTCCAATAGGATTCTCATACAATCTGGAGATATAGACAAACTGTTAGGTGTTATATTGGGAAAAGGGACACTCATTAATCTGGAGTTCTTATAGAAATAGTCATTAAAGCAAACTGCATTAAAAATAAATCAAGGTGCCAAGTTAAAACCACAGACACTGCCTCTTTGCCCATTCCAGTGATCAAGCATTTAATGCCCTGTACGTTTTTAATAAATACAGTAAATAAAATATACACAGTAGAATATAAAGTGTAAAATACAATAAATAAAATATAAATTTAATAATACAAATAATAAAATACAAAACATATATTTTAAAAATTGAAACGTGAAAAGTGATGATTACTTCCTTCCACTAAAGAGAAAAGCCTTTCTTTTCTTCAGGTTAGTTCTCCACTTTCCCAGATCAATAGCCCAGCATTCACTAAAGTGTATTCCATAGCATACTACCTCGGTGACATGCTACAGAAAAAAAGAAAAAAGAAGTTCTATCACAATTACATATATATAAAACAACATGGATGAATCCCAAAACATCATAATGATTGAAATCTGATACCATTTAAATAAAGCTTTAAGCAGGCAAAACTAGTCTTTGGTGACAAAAAATAAAAATGGTAATTTTTGCTGGGCAGTGATTTTAAAAAGCCAGAAAAGTGTTTTCCTCTGGGTAGGTGGGTGGAAGCGGGGATTAACTGGAAAGAGGCATGCTGAAGCCTTCTGGGCTGATAAATTCGAGTCACACAGATCTATGCATTTGTCAAAAATCATTGTTTGATACCCTTACAATTTGTACATTTTGCATTATGTTATTTTTACCTCAATTAAAAATGTGACCATGAAATATGTTTAAGTCTAGTTTATAATATGCATGCTGAAGTGTTCATGTTTGAAGAGCTCTGATATGCTGTGATTGACTTTAAAATGGCTCCAAAAATAAAAAGGATTGGGGAATAATAGGAAAAACAGAAGGATAGATGGGTAGATAAATAAAACAAAGGCAGCAAAGTGTTAATTGTGGAATTTAGGTGGTGAATACATGGGTATTCGCTGAACAATTTTTAATTGTTCAATTAATCTTTTAATTTTTCTATTTGTTTGCAAATTTTTATAATAAAATGTTGGGCAAAAATAGACAGAATATAATCTTTAAAAAGCTTCAAAATTTAGGCAATGTCACATGCGATGTATCTGTATCCCTCCCATCTTCCCCCTGGGATGTTTACAGCTCAGAAGCATATTAAAGGCTCTAAGTCTTATAGTTAAAGTAAAATAAGTAAACTATATTAGTCTCATACTTCCTACAAATATTTGGTTATAAAACTCTTGGTATTATTTATATTTTTTGTTTGTATTGGTGAAGCATCTTTAGTTGTTTTCTTTTTTTTTCTGCACTGTGAAGTATATACCACACTCTCAGAATACATTTACACCTGGAATCTGGTATTTCATAACAATGTATGTCTTGAGGATGTGTCAAGTCAAGTTTAGGATATGGTAATTGTTAGAATTTGGATTCTTATTTTATTTTATTTTATTTTTCGAGATGAAGTCTCGCTCTGTCACGCAGGCTGGAGTACAGTGGTGTGATCTCGGCTCACTGCAACCTCCGCCTCCCGGGTTCAAGCGATTCTCCTGCCTCAGCCTCCTGAGTAGCTGGGATTACAGGCGTACACCACCACGCCCGGCTAATTTTTTGTATTTTTAGTAGAGACAGGGTTTCTCCTTGTTGGTCAGGCTGGTCTTGAATTCCCGACCTCAGGTGATCCACCCCCCTCAGCCTCCCAAAGTGCTGGGATTGCAGGTGTGAGCCACCGTGCCTAGCTTGGATTCTTTTCAAACTGGGTAGACATGAGTAGACATGTTTCCCATTTGAGCCAGAGTTTGCTCACCTGTGAATGTGTAAAATGGCTCCTTCCTTGCAGGAATAATGTGAGGAGTAAATGAGGTGATTATGTAATGTGCCTACCCTTAAGGAAGAAGAGACAATGCCAATAGCATTTGTTGTTCATGTTGAAAAGGTCTGAGCTGTGAGTAGAATCAACAGAGATGAGATAAGTCCCTCCCAAGACACACTGTAGTGAAAAATCCAAACAATTGATACTCAGAGAAAAAAAATGTTCAATCTCCATAGAGAAAATACAGTTATATTCAAAGATAATAGTCTGAAGCTACCTCAACGAGTCCCAGAAGAAAATGGAGTCCCATCTTCAAAGTTCTGGGAAAAAAATAGAAATGACCCAAATGACCTTCAACAGTAGAACAGATAAATAAATTGTGGCATATTCATGCAATGGAATAATACACAGTAATGAGAAAAAGACCTGTATTCCACAACACTGTGGATGGATCTCACAAACCTAATGCTAGGTGAAAGAAGCCAGAGACAAAATAGTACACACCTTATTGTTTTATTTCCCTAAAATATAAAATGAGATAAAATTAATCTATGTAGTTAGAAATGCAAACATTGGTTACTGTTGTGCTGGTGGTGGGAGAGGGATGAGAGAGACTGGCAGGGAAAATGAGGATAGCTTTTGGGTATTGGGGATATTCTGCTTCATGATTTGAAACCCATTCAACTTTATGCTCATAATCATTATATTTATCTAGCTAGCTAGCTATAATACTCCAGTATAAAACTAAGAGATTTGGAGATGGATGCAAAAGTCTTAATGTGCTAACAGTTGGAATTCTTAAAGTATAAAATGTAAGAGACTGAGGAGAAATATTAATCACAGAAATGAAAGAAAAAACTAACTAAATTAAAGATGAATATGAATTGTTAAACCAAAAGAACTCAAGTCTTCATAGATAAGACTTACAGACTTACAAATATCTAATAAATCCTCATGAGATACCCAAGTCTCAAAGATAAAAAATTGTGCTATTTTGATGAAAAGAACAGACTACAAATACAAGACAGAGAAGTAGGCAGATTTCTGATATTTCACCTACCACACTTTGTAGGCTGTTGGGTAAAAAAGATGGTGATAAAGTATTTCACATCCAACTAAAATACAACTCTTGTTTAAGCACAGAGGCAAAGGTGTTTGAGGAAGTTGATTGAGGAGATACTTGAACCAGAAGAAAATTGAATAAAAATAAATACAGACAGAAAGATAAACTATACAACAAACAGAGGTGGGCAATGGATCTTGTGATATCATAATTCTACCTAATTGATTGATGATACAATGACAGGGAATGATAATTAGTCCTTAGATAAGAATTCTCAAAACAGGAACAAATGCCTCTGTTTTGATCATCTGAAAAATGTTAATGATATTATGTGTATTTGTCTGTTCTCACACTGCTAATAAAGACATATCCAAGATTGGGTAATTTATAAAGGAAAGAGGTTTAATTGATTCACAGTTCAGCATGGCTGGGGAGGCCTCAGGAAACTTATAATCATGGTGGAAGGGGAAGCAAACACATCCTTCTTCACATGGCAGCAGGAGAGAGAAGAATGAGAACAGAGTGAAGGGGGAAGCTGCCTATAAAGCCATCAGATACCATGAGACCTTACAGTCACGAGAATAGCATGGGGGAAACCATCTCCATGATTCAATTACCTCCCACTAAGTCCCTCCTATAACAAGTGGAGATTATGGGAACTATAATTCAACATGAGATTTGGGCAGAGACACAACCAAACCATGTCACTATGGAATTGAATTTCTAAATGTTCTAAACACAATGTATGAGTTGAGAGTGTCCAGGGAGTTCAGAATAAAAGATTTTAAAGGCTTTGGATGGGGCAGTTAAGGAACAAGTAGAATGAGTGGCAGTGTGGTGAGAGATATAATTAAATTATTAGCATTTAGTATGGTGTTGTAAAAAATAGCTTTAAATATGGCTGTTTAGGAGACAGCTGCTCGTGGGATGGAGCTTCCAAGCAGCTATCCCAAGCTACTAAGAAGGATAAAAAGACAAAAGTTGATTGCATGATTTCAAGGTTGATTGTTGCCCGAACCTTAGAGTATTGAGGTTGCAGAAATGCAAGCGTGTATAGCAGGTGCATTGCAGTATGTGGTGATAGACCCTTTGCTTTTTGTGGAGAGGAGGCAAAGTAGAAAAACAGACAGAAGGAGAAAGAAGAGGTTCTTTTTGTTGAGAGCTGTGGTAAGTGGACCTTGGAACACAAATAGCATTTTCAGAGAGAGAAGTTGCAAACATACCCCCTGGGCAGTCAGGGAAATACCGCTGTGAAATAAAACCCAATAACACACAGCTGCAGATCCCCTCGGTGTGACCAAGACGCTGAGAGGTTTTACTTCCCACGAGGGTAGTGTCACATTCTGGAAAACACGTCACCCCCAACACTGATTTGCCTAAAGTGTAAGAATGATCCCTTCCCCAACTCCCATTTTATTTTTTTGATAATCCCCCTCTTTATTATAATCTTCTTAATATCCATCTGTTCCCCTTTAGGCAGTGGCTTCTTAAATTCAAATATCAGGCTATTTTTATCGCAGAAGAATATGTAAAGCAATAGAAAACAGTTTAATGGATTTTGGAGCCTGTGGCCCTCTTTAGTAACATTTCCATAATGAAATCCAGTTACAGGCATCCGTGTTGCCACAGTTGACTGTTCACAAAATGAGGAGTGAATGCTTCCTTCCTGGAAGGTAGCCCAGCACAGCAGAGTGTGAGATAGCCACCCCTGACAGCCACATGGTATTTCCTCGTTCTGCTTTGCACTGGATTATGTTACTTAACTTCTGATGCAGTGAAACTCAGCGACATTTGGGCAATGTGTTCCATGCCTGGGTTCTGTGGAATGGAGGATAGAGGGTAGTTTTACAGAATAAGACCCAGGAAGAATTCTTTTCCCTAGGAAATTAACGTTACAAAGAACACTGAGGCTAAAGGTTTCATGAGACAGCATTATCGAAAGGTGTAGTGGAGAAGAAGGAATGATCTTCATACTTGACGGCCATACTTCAGGATATATTCAAGAAGTTATTGTTTTAAATGGACACCTTGTGTCCTCAAATCCTGCTGTAACAACATAAAGGTACAGAAAAATACTCACCTGAAGGGAGACTGGGCTCTATCAGCGAATGTTGTTTTGTTACAAGGTGGAAAACACAATGTTTCCTTGCATTTTAAAAATCTGTAATTCCCAAGTTATACACAATATGATGCAGACTTGAAAATTTGAAAGTAATTTGCAGTAACTTGAATGTAGGTGCACATGCTACTTTTAATTTGTAGGAGTTCGCTGAGTGTTTTGTGATGTCTTTTGAAAGGACGATTGCATACTTTTTGTTTGTGCAGCTTGGTGCCTGAAGCCTGACTGTCCTAAGACCCACAATGGCACCTCACTGGCCCCATAAATGAAGGAGTCCTCTGAAACTCATTCACCTGGCCCAGCAAGACAATCACTCATGGCTTGGGTGATTACTGCTAAATCTCTAGAAAGTAGAAGTAGAACTACTGATCTTCTTCTGAGCAAAAACATCAGAGCAGAAAGGAATAATTACAATAGATGCCCAAATAAATTGTTTTACTTTATATCCTTGTAAGAGCGTTTGACTGTCTCATGGATTTTTAAATCAAGTCTATGGTCATTTCTACTACTAACCCCATTTTAAGGAAGTAAAAACTGAGGCTTAGAGGAACTAATTTCCATAGCCGAGTATTTTATTTATTTATCTAGAGACAGACTCCCCGTCAATCACCCAGACTGGAGTGCAGTGGCGTGATCTCAGGTCCCTGCACCCTCTGTCTCCCCAGATCAAACGATTCTCCTGCCTCAGCCTCCTGAGTAGCTGGGATTACAGGCGCGTGCCACCACGCCCATCTAATTTTTGTATGTTTAGTAGAGATGAGGTTTCACCATGTTAGCCAAGCTGGTCTCAAATTCCTGACCTTAAGTGGTCAGTCTGCCTCAGCCTCCCAAAGTGCTGGGATTATAGGCGTGAGCCCCCAGGCCCAGCTGCCATAGCCAAGTTTAACGATCTCATTAAATGGTGGCAGTTTGTCCTAGAGCCAGCACTACCTGACTCCAAACTTTTAAGCACTTAGGACTCCTGTTTTACTGTTTTCTTTGTGATGATCAAAATCTGCTCCTTTGTTTCCGGATGGTGAAACTGATATTCAATGAGAAGGGACAGGGATTTCCGAAGGATGTACGGACTTATTGGCAATTGAGACTGAAATCTGGATCTCTTCTAGAAAATTATCCCCTAGAAATGTAACAGTATACAGATGGGGTCATCAATTCACTGGGAAGTTGTATCCCACTGGAAGTGTTTCCTACTAACTGCAGTGGTAAAGTTGGCTGCATTTCCCTCCAAGCCTGCAGTATTATTGGGCCAATTTATAAAGCTTAGTTTTCAAAAAGAAAATACGAACAAAAGAAACTAGGGTTTAGACAGACCTCTTAGAACTGCTGAAAGCACCTTTGCTCTCAGTAAAACAGGTTCTGGGTGGATGTTGTATAAGTAGCTCTTAAAATGGTGTGATTTAGGAGTTCCAGAAATGGCCTTGCCTTCATCAAATTATCTTCTTCCACTGCTCAAAGCATCTGCAAAGATGAACAGGTGTCACTTTTTTCAGTTAAAACATAAACTCAGTCATTATTATTCAGCAGCAATTATTTTATTTTGTATTATGTTTATTGTGGTAAAATACATATAGCATGAAAGTTACTACTTTAACCATTTTCAAGTGTGCAGTTTAGTGATATTAAGTACACTAATATTAGTGTACTTGTATTGTTGTACAGCTAACACCACCATTCATCTCCAGAAGTCTTTACATCTTGCAAAATGGAAACTTTGTACCCATTAAACACTAACTCCCCATTCTTCTCTTCTCCCAGCTCTTGGTAACTACCATGCTACTTTCTGTCTTTGTGAATTTGACTATTCTAGGTACTTTGTATAAGTGAAATTATACAGTATTTGTCTTTTTGTGACTGGCATAGTTCACTTAACATAATGTCTTCAAGGTTCGTACATGTTGTAGCACGTGTAAGGTTAAATAATTTTATTTATATATATATATATAGTTTTTTTTTGAGATGGGGTCTTGCTCTGTCACCCAGGCTGGAGTGCAGTGGTGTGTTCTCTGCTCACTGCAACCTCCTCCTTTCGGGTTCAAGCAATTTTCCTGCCTCAGCCTCCCAAGTAGCTGAGATTATAGGCACGTGCCACCATGCCCAGCTAATTTTTGTATTTTTAGTAGTGATAGGGCTTCACCATGTTGGCCAGGCTGGTCTCAAACTCCTGATCTCCAGTGAGCCACCTACCTAGGCCAAATCCCAAAGTGCTGGGATTACAGGCGTGAGCCACCACACCCAGCCAAATAACATTTTATCGTATGCCTATGACGCATTTTGTTTATCTGTTCCTCTTCCAAAGGACAGAGGTTAGTTTGCTTCCACTTTTTGGCTATCGTGAATAATACTGCTATAAACATAGGTGTACGACTATATCTTCAAGACCCTGCTTTCAATTCTTTTGTGAGTATACCCAGAAGTGGAATTACTAGATTATATGGCAATTCTATTTTTATATTTTTGAGGGACACCAAGCTGCTTTTTCAGCCATAAGTATGCACCAACAGAAAACAAAGATAAATCTGCCAGGACCTCTCAAGATAACAGGCTAGTTGGGGAAGAAAATGAATATAAACATGTAATGACAGTGTATTGGGATAAAAGAGGCAAGGAAGGGCTGGCTGAGACAGCAGGAGAGCTCTGAAGAAGGTGTGCTTACCTCTTCCCGGAGAGAGCAAGGGAGGCTTTCAAGAGGTGGTGGCATTTGAAATGAATCTTGAGCGTGTGTTCACTGAAGATGAGGGCTTTTTATCCTGGAGAAGAGACGTCTCAGGACTCATGACTGTTCCCTTCAAGTCTCTGAAGAGCTATTATGTAGAAGACTGAGCAGATGTCTTCTGTGTAACCCCGATATGGAAGGGAGACAGACTTCAGATCAATAGAAGAATGAGATAGCCAAAAATTAGAGCTGTCCAGCACTAGTACAGGCTGTCAGAAGGTAGAGAGCTCCACGTCACATTTCCAATGACAACCTGTCAGAGGATGGCAGGGAAGATTCATTCAGCAGTTAGTATAGAATTGATGTTTTCTAAGAACTCTTCCAACTTGTGGTTTTGATTGTTCTAACATTGGGTCTATTAAAGCATCTCTTAAGATCCACGTTTATTAGCACGTTTTTTTCTTTAAATTATCTCTTACATAGATAGATGATAGATAAATGAAATATATACATACAGATCAGCATATATTGATAACAGCTATGATGATAACAGCTAATATTCATTAATCAACCTACGATAACGTAACAGCTAATATTTATTAGTCAACCTACTTTGTGCCAAGCACTGTTTTAGAAATGTTTTATTTTATTCACTTAATCTTCATATTAACCTTATGCATTGCATACCATCATCATACTCACCTCACAGACTCAAAACTCGTGGCAGAAAAGCTGAGTAACTTGCCCAACATCACATGCTGATTGAGTTGACATTTAAACTTAGGCTCTTTGACCCCAGAGGCTAGACTCGATTCTATACCCAATACAGTTTCCATGAATAGAGCAATTTTTTAAAACAATAGTTGCTATGTACCATTGTCTTATTAATTCTCTCCACAATTTTTGAGGAATTTATTATCATACCTTCAGTGAACCAGTGGGGAATTGGAAACCCAGGATAGTCTACCCGCCTGTTGCTAGCCAAAAATCAAAGCCAGACCTGTTTGTCTCCTAGCGGTTACTGACCAAAATATCCCCCAACTCCAATGCCCTATTAGATAAATAATCTAGCATCCAAAGAAGACAAAGGACATCTTCTTTGCCATTATCTCATAAGAACAGAGTATAAAATATAAAATGACATTATTAACTTTGGACAGATGCTCGGTTTTTAACTCACTACTTACCCATTTCGCCCTGCCAAGAGAAATATGTTCTTTGGAAGTTTTGTGTGCAAATAAATTGTAATTTAGCTGCCTTTCTTTCTCCCTAATGCATCACACACAAGGCATTGTAGAGGGCTTGGTCATAAAATGAAATTGTTTTATTTTTAATGTTTATTGCTGGAGAGGACCAAGTTGAAAATCAAACACATGGGTCTCATGACTTTAATCAGGAGCAAACTTGCTAATAGATTTTTTTAACTTTAAATTTAACAACTTAACAACTTGGCAATTTAATTAACTTTTTAAACACAACATAAACCAGCCTGTGGGACTTTTCTGCTGCTGTACTTAATCGTGGCAAATAGCCTAAGAAGTGGCAAGAAAAACAGATGAGACACCTTTACGGTGAAAGAGGCACCATCTGTAGTTGCCAGCTAGAATATTTTGTCACAATCTAGGAAGTATAACTCAAAACATTAAAATAGCTCTCAGTTGGCTTTTCCTTGAGAGTTTAACAATGGCATCACAGCAACCATTAGGGAAAAATAATACTACAATTTCATAGCAGGAGAATTTATTGTCTGGTGCATCCTAGGGAGGACACTCATATCCTTCTATAATAATTAATTAACCCAATAAATACATGCTGAGTACCTACTGATGGAGTCATTTTAAAAAAAAGAAACAAGCAATATCCATGCATTCAAAATGCTTAAAGTCAAGGCGGGTAAAGATATGCATTAACCCAGTAAAAACAGAACAAAACGCTTGTTCCCATTTACTGAGTATTATTATTACCGTCTCTTTCTGCCAGGTGATTTACATGTGTTATTATCTCATTGAAACAAAGTAGATTTCATTAGTCATCTTGTATCTAGAAGGAAAGAGACAGACAGGGGTTATATCAGTCAACTGAGATACCACAGCTAAGTTAACTCACTGATATTCAAACCTAGGTTTATTCATCCAAAGTTGCAAAGCCAGTGTTTGCCAAATTAGAGTTATTTGCACACCACAGGGACCTCTTATGCCCTATTCATGCATCACCCAAACTTGCGCTTATTTATTTATTCATTCAATCGTAATGAAATTTCATCCCATTTTCAGCAGCAAGGTGCGTTAAATTAATGGTTTGATTTAACCAAGGTCATGTGACCTAATTTGACTGGGTCCAGTGTTTACACTGTGTGTCTCTAAAATTCAAACTCATGTTCTTCAACACATTTGTTTTCATTTGCCTACTCAAAGGGAGTCAGGAATTTTAGAGCAAGAACTAGAACTATAAGAACCTTCTAAAATGTCTAGTTACCTTTATGGTTTCCACATGTTCATTTTTTTCCTCCCTATTGTTTTTCCATAGCTATTGTAAGAAAAGCAAAATAAAGCTAAAGTGCTTATTTAGGGGAACAAGGAGGAAAGGCTCAGTGGTGGGGGTCCGTCCTAATTATTAGAGTTATGTAAAATTAGGAATAAAGAATTTAAACACAATTTTCCAGGATCCTCCATATAAAACCCAGGGTTGTCCAACTCCAGACTCAAGGCCGTAGGTTCTATGTTATCCTTCTTATGAGAATCTCACCATCTCTGCCTCATAACTGATTGCATCTCAACTTTCTCCCCTCGGAGTGTACAGGCACCTCATACCTAGTACTATTCTTCTCTGACCAACATTGATCAATTTTACTGAAAATAAAGAGGCTTCATTTTCCTTCCAGTGGCTGGAGAATTGTCTGATTGGTGATGGCCTTTCCCTACCTATCACAAACAAATTTTGTGGTGGATCAAAGTTTCATTATTTATTAATGACAAACAGAAATAACATCCTTAGTCATGACTCTGGTTTTTGTTCCTTTTGTTATAACAAATATTTAAATTTTATTTTTTTCCTGGAAGTCAATCTTAATGTCAATGCTCTATGAAATTGCCACTGAAAATGGTCAGGGCAAGTTTTCAGGGATTAGTGTCCCTGCCTTGGATCCAACCCAAATATCTCAGCTCTTTGTATTTGTTCAGTTTTCAAGTAAATGAATGATGTTGTTATTGTTACATCAGTATTCCATGGCTCAAATAATGAAGTTTGAAGAGTACCCAACTACTATGATTCTTTAATTTTCAAAGGAGTGGAAACTGATGGCCCAAGAGACTGAAATTGACTTGGCCAGGTTCACTCAATGTGTTGCTAGGCAAAGTTAGAACCTGGACTGAGCCGTTCTGCAGCTTCCATCCACATTCTT
Source organism: Chlorocebus sabaeus (assembly GCF_047675955.1). NCBI lineage: Eukaryota > Metazoa > Chordata > Mammalia > Primates > Cercopithecidae > Chlorocebus > Chlorocebus sabaeus. The sequence goes on from NC_132908.1 coordinate 7,838,327, forward strand.
CCACTACGTCACAATACGACCCATGGAGTCTACTTCAAGTCAGGGAGGAGATAGCCGCTTTCATTGACGTGGCCTATTTTTCTTTGACAGTGAGTCGATATCGTGGGTAGCATGAAAGGTTGTTCTTGATGGTCCCCAGGGTCCCACACAGCTCCAACATGCAGTGATTCTCTCTCTCTCTCTGAACTTTTCTTTAATTCTCCTGTTGTACAGAGATGTAATGCAATGTGCTACAGTAGGAGAAAAACTTTCAAAGTCTTAGTGGATCCTAAATAGACTCATTTAATCTACACAGGGATTTGAATCCTCACATAAGACATTTTGCTTAATTAAGCCACATTCAAACATGAAAAAGTCATGTTCATACAAACTTAAGGATCAGATTTACAACTGCTGAGCACCCAGAGTCTCAATTAGCCACATCCCGATTCTTGCTGAGAAAAGGTCACCAGATTTTTCAGTCTTTTAGTTACTTAAAATTCAAGTCAGCCATCCCAACCATATTCAAATGTGTAAAAGGAGTCTTGGTTTATCTTGAAGCTTCCATGGAGAAAGGGGGCTTCATTCACTCATCTAACGAATATGTATTGAGTACTCTGTGCCACCTGGTGTATTAAACATGAGGAAGATGCATTGATAGTGAAGACCTGTCTGCTTCCTACTCTGTTGAATGTTGCAGTTCAGTGAGGTGTTGGAAGACTGGATCCTTTTACAGGAAAGGGGTCCAGATTCAGACCCCAGAGAGGGTTCTTGGATCTCAAGGAAGAAACAATTCAGGGCGAGTCCATACTGCAAAGAAAAACAAGTTTATTAAGAAAGTAAAGGAATAAAAGAATGGCTACTCTACAGACAGAACAGCCCTGAGAGCTCCTGGTTGCCCCTTTTAATGGTTATTTCTTGATGAGATGCTAAACAGTGAATGGATTATTCATGCTTCCCCTTTTTAGATCATATAAGGTAACTTCTTGATGTTGCTATGGCATTTGTAAACTGTCATGGCACTGGTGGGAGTGTAGCAGTGAGGATGACCAGAGGTCACTCTTGTTGCCATCTTGGTTTTGGTGGGTTTTGGCCAATTTCTTCACTGCATCTGTTTTGTTAACAAGATCTTTATGACCTGTATTTTGTGCTGACCTCCTATCTCACCCTGTGACTTAGAATGCCTTAACCATGTGGGAATGCAGTCCAGTAAGTCTCAGCCTTATTTTCCCCAGCTCTTATTCAAGAAGGAGTTGCTCTGGTTCACATGTGTCTGACAATACCAATGGATGGAGCTAAACTTGATTATCTGGAAGTTGCAGAGGAGAGAACTTTGAACCAAGAAGTCTGCCCTCTTTTCTACTATAGTGGAAATAGGACCTGTGCCTTTGCTCTCTCTTAGGATTACTTACAGCCTATCGTTTTTATAAAAGAAATACATGCCATTACACAAGTACTAAGCAAAAATATACAAAGAAAGACATTTGCAAATCATCCCATATGTTATCATCCCAAAGAACCATCATTAATATTAGGTGAATATCATGGTTAATATCATTCTGTGCATAAACATAGATTTAAGAATAAATTCTTTAATTTAGCATGCCATTGTTTTATTAAAAGAATCACGTTTCAGAGTACTCAAAAATAGAAAAACTCATGTGAATTTGACAGTATAGTTGAGATTCAAATAAATACTTTCTCATTGCAGAAGATTAAATTTCCTAAAAGATTTCTCTAATGTTAAGAAGAGGTGTTACAAAAACAGAAGGAAATCAGAATCATCATTTTTTTAAACTACTTTTGTTTTTAATATATTATTTGACTCTGCTATAAAAGATGAAGCTCTTAAACACTAACATATCCCAACCTCACTTCACTACAACTTCCACATTTTTCAGTTATGTTATTATTAATTTTTACATTACCAAGTATTATGACCTTTACCTTTTGTTTCATAACTGTGATTTTCACAATTGCCAAGTATCAGTACTATGCATAAATACAAAAAATATTCATAGTCTTTTGATCACAATTTCTTCCTGTCTGAATTCCTTTTTTTAACTGCTTTTCTAAGTACTGTCAAACATATGCAAGTGATCCATCCAGAGATCTTGTTAAAATGCAGATTCTGATTCCCTAGGTTTGCAATAGGGCCTGGTAATCTTCCTTCATTCCCAGTGATGCCCATGAACAACGATTTAAGCATTAAGAGTTTTTTTTTTTTTTTTAAATATCTATTCCTTCAATTCTGTATGGAGGCTTACTATGTGTTGCCTTTAGAACAAGCTAATTCCTTTGGCTGGAAATATCTCTGAATCACATTTGTATGCATATTGCTCCATTTATTCTAGCATTAAATATAATTTTGGAGAAATGTAAGACCAAACAGAATTTTACTCTTTACAAATGATTTTCTTTGTTTCCTAATAGACTTGGAGAAAAAATATGCCTCATATAGATCATTTAGTATCACATTTTCTTGGAAAATGGTGTGTTTCTTAATTATATAGATTCAGTGGTATTTTGCTTTTTTTTCCATTTCAGAAAATTTTTCTTGTATTATATCTTTAAAGACTTTTATTTTTCCTGTTCTACTTGGTGACTATTTTTTTCCTAGAAGAGATTCATTTTCTTTATTTTAAACCATTGTTATTTCTCTATTGTGATTTTCAAAATAATATCTTCTCTCTGACTGCTTGAATAATTGGAAGTTTTATCTGTATTCACCAAGATTATAACAAGCCTTTTGTTTAGATTAGATACTTATCTTTCAGCAGTATCATTTCAGTTTCTTACTCTTCCTTATTTTTTCCCCTTGCATATGTGCTTTCTCATTTATATTTGTATTTGTCATTTTATCTTACCTTTGAGTTATTATTGTACATTAAAAATTGTTCTAGTACTATTGCTTGAACACTTCTGTAATTCTTTGTTTATTGTTCTGTTAGGTATTCTTCCAGGTTGAGCTCATTTTTTCCTATGTTTTGCATTGATTGATTGATTGATTGGTGTGTTCTCTTATTCCTCTCCTCCTAGCTTTACTTTGCAATTTTACCATCATCTACCTTATGCTTAGGCAGATCTATCTACTCAGGTCTTCTTTTTGCTCTCAAAGCACAGGTGATTTCTTGACTCCATTCTAATCACAAAGGAGGCTGCACACTAAACCACAGTTTGAGAGCTGTGTATTCAATATTATGTCTTCTTTTTCTTGCCTCCTCAAGTTGTGGACTAAGGGAAATAGTTTCCCTGAAGGAAAGTGCTTTCTTCGTTAGAGACTATGCTCTGCACAGACTCTCAGATTTTGTTAAATGTCCTGGGCTCCATCCTTCATGGTTCAGCTTTGAGGTGAATACTTTCTATTGAGATATATGTTCATCTTTCAGTTCATTTCCCTCATAAACAGGCATATTAGGCATATTATTTTTTAAATTTTTTTTTTCACTCATTTCTTCCCAGAAACTCTTACTACCTTTTCCTCATTAAAATAGGGATAAGTTAAGGATGCCCACTTAGTTCGCTCCTTCCCAAATGTTGAGAATTTTTAGTGGGAACCGTCCACCAGGCAGCTTCTAGGAGGTCTTGGTGGGGATAAGAGGCTGGTCAAACTAGTATGCTCTAGTCCAGGAAACCTCTTTTTATGGCATTGATAGCACTGGGTTGTGATTTTACCTTGCATGAGTGCTTGAAGTGAACACTTGATGACATTTTATATTTTCACAGTATTTTAGAGGAGGAAGTTTCTATCCAGAAGTTGTAATCCATGGTTTTAAAATAAAAGGTTCCCATCAGGTGATACATACTAATGGTATTATTTGCTTGACATTCTATCTTTTCCCCACTGGGTGTCTACAAAACACACAGTAGGTTAAACATCTTTTTCATCACTTAGCTCCATTCCTGGCTGACCATAGATACTCAAGAATGTTTGTTGAATAAATGAAATCAGTAGGGAGAGAGAGCTAGGTCTACTGAGCAGTTATTATGCATCAGGCATGCCTTGCTTGATTTAATTTTCACAAGAGCCAAAGATAAGTACATGTTACATTCCTGTCTTTCAGATGAGGGTACTGACACATACAGATAAATTAGAACCCTTGTACATAGTTGGTGGGAATGCAGAATGCTACGGTCATTGTGGAATATAGTATAGAGGTTCCTCAAAATGATTTAAAAATGGGACTACCATATAATTGGGCAATTCCATTCCTGAAAATATTTCAAAGAGAATTGAAATCAACATCTTGAAGCATTATCTGCACTCCCATGTTTATTGCAGCATCAGCCACAATAGCCAAGATATGGAAACAATGTAAATGTCCATGAATAGATGAATAAATATGCTACATACATACAATTAAATTTTATTTAGCCTTAAATAAGGAGATCCTGTCATATGCAACAACATGGATGAACCTGAGAGACATTATTGCTAAGTGTAATAAACCAGTCACAGAAAGACAAATACTGCAAGATTCCACCTATTTGAGGCATCTAAAATAATCAAATCCTGCTGGGCACATTGGCTCACACCTGTAATTCCAGCACTTTGGTAGGCCAAGGCAGGTGGATTACCTGAAGTCAGGAGTTCGAGACCAGCCTGACCGACATGATGAAACCCCATCTCTACTGAAAACACAAAAATATTAGCCAGGAGTGGTGGTGCATGCCTATAATCCCAGTTACTCGGTAGGCTGAGGCACAAGAATCGCTTGAACCCGGGAGGCGGAGGTGCAGCAAGCCGAGATCATGCCGTTGAACTCCAACCTAGGCAACAAGAGTGAAACAGTCTCAAAAAAAAAAAAAAAAGTCAAATTTATAGAAACAGAGTACAATAGAACATTGGTTGCTATGGTCTGGGGAAGGCAGAAACAGCAAGTTGCTGTTCAATGAGTATAAAGTTTTAGTTATGCAAGAGGAATAAGTTCTAGACATCTGTTATACTGCATAGTGCCTATAGTTGACACTACTCTATTGTGCCTTTACAACATTTGAAAGCATAGATGTCTTGTTAACTGTTCTTATCACAAGAAAAGATGGTGAGGGGGTGCAAGGCAACTTTTGGAGGTGATGGATATGTGTGTTACTTTGATTGCAATGATGATTTCATGGGCCTATGTCCAAACTGATCAAATTGTATACATTAAAGTTGTGCAGGGGTTTTTTATTTTTATTTTTTTGTATCTCAATTATGCCTCGATGCTGTTACTGGAAAAACCAAGTTTGTGATTAGAAAGGTAAAGGTAAGCTGGGACTCAAAGGTAGGTTAGTATGATGCCACCCCGCATGCCTTCCTATTGGAAAATCATCTTAGCCACATGGGAAATGTGGAAACAGTCAGGAAGAACACTTAGCTCCTATGTGATACGCTGAATGGCCCACAGATGTTTTGCATGTCCTATACCGTTTTTTCTTTGTAAAAGATTAATTGTCAGTTATAAAATAAAGAGCTTTCACATGCAAATCTGGATTCAGCATGTCTTAAGATATCAGAGCTCTGGCAACATGGGTCTTACTATCTTCATGATGACCACTGACAATGAATAGATAGTGGTAGTCCTTTTTAGGTAACACAGGCCCCCTTTCCTTCTGGCTGCACTTCTTTACCTGCCTGGCCTTTGTAGGCATTTGAGTTTGCAAACTCGACCTAAAAGAAACTTGATCCAGGCCCTCTGCACTCTCAGACTCCTTACAATGTGGGTGGTTCATGGCTGGAGAAATCACCATGTCCTCAGGGAGTCCCAGTCATGATTTCAGCATGATGACAGAAGGCCTCCCTGACACAGAACTCTGTCCCTAAGGATACCCTGGGCCCTACCTCAGAGCTTGGGAGTGTCACTTTATTCACTAAAGACATCCTGCAGCCTCAGCAGGCTCCACAGACAGTGATCTAAGAGGATGATTTGCAAATCCTTCAGGAGCAGCTGCAAGTTGAGGCTCTAGTTTCTAGGGACAGCCAAAGGAGCAATCAGTTTTGTGTGTGACATGGTTGTTTCCTCCCCAGGGAGAAAGAATTAATGAAAGCCAAGAAAGTTCTGTCCTTGGGGTCCCGTGGGGGCTTCTTCTAGGGAAGGGGCTGCCGTGCTGCCTCCTGTCAAATTTAAAGGACCCTCTGAGGGATTTGTTTTTGAAGAGCAATGGATGGAATGATCACCCAGATTATCACTCCAGGGAGAACGTTCCTCCCCTTCCATCCTCCTACTCAGCCACATGGGCTCTGTTAGCTATGATCCCATTCAACATAGCCAGGGGCAATCTTGCAACCCTGAAATTTGTAGGTGAGGATGTTCACAGTTTACTATCCGAATAAGTCTCTCGTGACTCTTGTTAATTATGAAAATTTCCTGGCCTTAACTTGATGGCAATTAAGTCTATTGTGGAGCCTGGGAATTTGCATGTTTACAACGAACAGCTCAATGTTTAGTACAGATCGAGCAGAGTTTGAGGAAAAAACCAATGTAGAATTTTTTCTACATTGAAAAAAACCAGACTAGAATTTTTTTCTGGTAAAAATGTTTATTTTATTTATTTTTATCTTGATAGTTTTTAGGGTACAGGTGGTTATTGTTTCCATGAATCAGTTCTTCAGTGGTGATTTCTGAGATTTTGTGCACCTGTCACTCGATCAGTTTATACTATACCCAATATGTAGTCTTTTATCCTTCACCCCCTTCCAACCTTCCCTCTGGGGTACCCCCAAAGTCCATCATTCGTATGACTTTACATCCTCATAACTTAAATCCCACTTACAAATGATAACACATGATATTTGGTTTTCCATTTTTTAGTTACTTCACTTAAAATAATGGCCTCCAGCTTCATCCAAGTTGCTGCAAAAGACATTATTTTGTTCTTTTTATGGTTGAGTAGTATTCTATGATGTATATTACCCTCAATGTAGAAATTTCTAGAAAAGGCAAAACTATAAAGACAGAAAGCAGGTCAATGATTGGGGCTGGGGATAGGTGCAGGGGTTGACTGCAAATAGGTATCAGGGAACTATTTGGAGTGATGGGAATGTTCTAACACGGATTTTGCTTATGGTTGCAGAATGGTATATGCAAGTTAAAGTTCACTAAACTGTATACTTAGAACAGGTGAATTTTATGGTATGTAAATTAAACTCCAAGAAAGTTGTTAATTAGACACAGATACACACACACAACTCTGAAGTAATAACTAATCATGAAATGATGTAATGAGAGAACAATACAGAAAAATAATGAATGCTGTCAATCATGGTATAACGTATAAGGAGGAGAGAAAACAGTTACTGAGACACACCTATGGGCCAAATGTTAAGCCAAGTTTTTTTTTGTTTTCATTTTCGTGGTTGTCTTTTTTTTCCAACTTTGACTTTAGGCTCAGCGGGTACATGTGCAGATTTGTTACATGGGTATATCGTATGACACTGAGGTTTGGGGTATGAATGATCCTGTGAACATAGTATTAATAGGTAGCTTTTCAACTCTTGCCTCCCTCCTTCCCTCACCAGTCTAGTAGTCCCCAGCATCTATTGTTCCCATCTTTATATTTATGTGTACCCCATGTTTAGTTCCCACTTATAAGTGAGAATATGCAGTATTTGTTTTCCTGTGTCTGAGTTAATTCACTTAGAATAATGGCCTCCAGCTACATCCATGTTGCCACAAAGGGCATGATTTCATTCTTTTTATGGCTGCATAGTATTCCACAGCATATACATCACATTTCCTTTATCTAGTCCACAGTTGATGGGCACTTGGGTTGATTCCATGTCATCGCTATTGTGAATAGCACTGTGATGAACACACGAGTGCATGTGTCCATTTGGTAGGCCCATTTTTCTTTGAGTTGATACCCAATGATGGGATTGCTGGTTTCTAATGGTAGTTTACCTCTTAGTTCTTTGTTGAGCCATGTTATTATGCGCATTCATTATTTCTCATTACTACCCCATGACATACGTACTATCGTCTTTCTGCAGATAGGTAGACTGAGGCTTGAGAGGTTAAGTGAGAACAAAAAGGTACATAGGAAAGAACTAGAATTTGCACACAGGTGGTCTTATGCCAGGGATGTAGTGCCTTACTAATTGATTGATTAATTCAGCTGGTCCATCACATGAAACTTACAGTCCAACATACGTAGGTCTGAAGTCTGACTTTACCATTTCCAACTACCTTTCTCAAGCACCCACCATGGTCTCACTAAGCTTCAGTTTCCATATCTGCAGGTTGAAGATAATAATAGCTATCTCAAAAGGTTCTCAGAAGAAAAAAAGTTACAGGAAATAAGATATGTAAAGCCTGGTACATACGCAAAGTTCTCCAATAAATGGAGATGTCATTAAGTTAGACTCTGTAGATCCCTTAGCATACTGGTTAATGCATTTGATGAGCTTAGTAAATATTAGCTAGTATATAACTCTAAATATTGGGATGATTCATTTATTTAACCATCACCTAACCAGAGCATTCATATCTACTAAGAACTAGGGGACTCGTTGTATTAGATCTTACGTAAACCACAGGACACAACCCTGTTCTCCAGGATGAACACGCATGTAAACTAATAACTGTAATAAAATGTGCAAGATATAGCTGGTGACTTAGTTGGCATCTTCCATGGTGGCACAAAAATAGAGATAATAAAGTTATTATTGACTATCTGCTTCTTTGTGAAGACTTGCCATATATTTCTATATAGCATGTATTTCTATATAGACAGTCTTCACAAAGAAGCAGATAGTCAATAACTTAATTGTACATTTTAAAATAACTTAAAGCATGTAATTTGATTATTTGTAACTCAAAGGATGAATGCTTGAGGGGATGGATACCCTGTTCTCTATGATGTTCTTATTTCACATGGTATGTCTATATCAAACCATCTATGTACCCCATAAATATATACACTTACTATGTACCCACAAAAATTTTAAAAATAAAATTTTTTAACAAAAGAAGCAGATAGTCGGGTCCAACATTTAAGAATGAGTCTTTTACTTGGAACTCACCCAAATGCACATCAGTGATAGACTGGAAAAAGAAAATGTGGCACATTACAGCAAGGAATACTATGCAGCCCTAAAAAAAGGATGAGTTCATGTCCTTTGCAGGGACATGGATGAAGCTGGAAACCATCATTTTCAGCAAACTAACACAGGAACAGAAAACCAAATACCACATGTTCTTACCCATAACTGGGAGCTGAACAATGAGAACACATGGACACAGGGAGGGAAACATCACACACCAGGTCTGTTGGGGTTGGGGTTCTAGGGGAAGGGGGAAGGATTAGAACAACTACCTAATGCATGCTAGGCTTAAAAACTAGATGATGGGTTAATGGATGCAGCAAACCACCAAGGCACATGTACACCTTTGTAACAAACCTGCATGTTCTCTACATGTGTCCCAGAACCTAAACAACAACAACAAAAAGTCTTTTTGTAGCTGACATCTATTTTTTTTTGTTTTCAGCATCTGTTTAAACTAAATGCATCACAAAAATTTTTTTTTCCAGATTTGCAAATCTGTAGAAACCGTGGTTTTTCTTTTTCTGTAAGGCTTTCTTTTTGTTTGGGGATCTTGGTGCTCCTCTCACTTCATTATTTTCTCATACAAATCCTGATAGCTCCATTCTCAGAGTAGAACTCTCCAAGTGGAAATATAGCACTGAATTTTTGGATGCCGCCAATTCCATTTACCCCCTCCATGCTAACTCCCTGAAGCCACCATGCAAAGTACGGTTTCTTGGGGACTCTGGGATCCAGCATTGTGACTCGGCATGTGATGTCTTTTACATATCCCCTGTTGTGATGAAGCAACCATTCATGAAAAGCTGTTCTACCTGGAGCGTGATTTCACTTCTAGTACAGCTAACAAAGTCAGGTGTTTCTAAACAACTTTAACGTTAGTGCGAGGAGTTGTTTAATTACCCTCTCCCTTTGGTTTTCTTTTAAACTCCCAGAAATGCACAGCTTCTGGCTAAACAGTTACATGTCTTTTCTTTCCCTGAAATTTTCAATCCAGGGGGAGCAGCAGTCGAAGGTGAAACTGATGCTGCAAGCTTCATTAGGGCTAGCAGGAGATGAAGTGAGCGAGGAGCCGCATTGCTTCAATTTTAAATTGCAAAAGTTAAGGGAGCAACTTAGAAAATTGTTCTTCTAATTCTTAATAATAGCTCTCTGCCTTTCTCACCATGACTGAAAATAGATTGGAGGGGGAAACTCACAGAAGGCCAGGACCCAGTATATTTTAATTCTCTAAAGCATCCATTTGAAAAGGGAAGAGAAGGAAATTCTGTGCTCGTGGTCATTAGCAAAAGTACTTTCTCTGATACAGACTGACTTCTTTCAGGTGTCTCTGTCTCACGTTTTATTAGATGAGAAGGGGACTCTACTTTTTACGCAAACATGTGGTAATTTATAAAACACATATGCAAATTACCTGATTCTTCATTCAGCTGGTATTCTTCCAATTGCCTTAATAGACCATAAAAATGGTAATGCCATGGTGCACCGTTAAATGCTCAGCTATTTAGCCCAGCAGCCCTCCTTGTTTAATAGTTTTGCTCATTTAGCATGTACAATTTGTAACTGAGTAAATCTCATTTTGAAGTAGGCTGGGGAAGTTAAATCGCCTCTGGGAGTCCTGGGCACACCCTTCCGTGGCAGGAATATCACTAATAGCTACCTGGGCCCTCTGTGCGCCTGCTAATGAAGCCAGATTCTCAGAATGGCTAATGAGCTTGGCTCCTTTTATATGACTTAAAATGTGAGTCCATTTGTTTGTTTTTCCTGTTATGAGGTTATTTGGAATATCCAAGGGAGATTGGATATTCATGCAAGCAGGTAACCTGCACCATCACCTAAGTATTATTTGAATTGATTCTGGCAACCCCTCCCTTCTGAACATCAGCTACACCCTGAATTAAGTACAAAATCTAAGCCAACAGTGAGAGGTGGAGTGTGGGTTTACACCTGTTAAAGATCTCATTGTCCAAAATTAATTTAAAACCTATATGTCCCATAAACATTGTTAACTGGGAAGTAGAGAAAATAAATTTGGCAGGAAGGGTGGAGTGAGGTGGTGAACCTGTCCCGAAAAAGGTTTTGACTTCATTCATTGAGTGATTGGAGATTCACTAGAGATTTCTGAGCAAGGAAGATGAACCTGGTAGCAGTGTGCTAGTTCATGTGGAGAGGGAAGTCTTGGAATACCCAGCAGAAAGCACTTCTGGAGATGTAAGGGTGATGTGCTAAAGGTTTCAGCTGGAGAAATATTAGCTAAAATGAAGAGAAAGGGGCAGTTATAAGCAGTATTAAATTGTGGTAGGCAGAATTCCAAAATGACTTCAAGTCCCCACCCTCAATGACTCAGACTCTTGAATAATCCCCTTTCCTTGAGTGTTGGCAAGACCTGTGAATACAATGGGATGTCAACCCCATAGCTAGGTCACTTAGCTGGCTTTAAGGTGACAGCAAAGGAGATTATACCAGGCAAGCCTGACCTAATCAGACAAACCTTCAAAAAGTGTGACATCATTGAGATTCCCACTGTAGGCCTCAACGAAGAAAGCAAGCCGCTCTGTCCTGAACTGCCAATAGAGAGGGGTGGCCTCTAGGAGTTGAGCCCCTCAGTCTTAAAACCACAAGGAAGTGACTTCTCCCAACAACCAATGAGCTTGGAAGAGGAACCCAGATTCTGATGAGATTTCAACCCAGGCTGATTTCACCCTTGACTTTAGCTTTACAAGACCTTGAGCAGAGAGCCCAGCCGTGTCGTGCCTGGACTTTCATCCTCCTGATCTGCCAAGTAATAAATGAGTATTGTTTTTACCTGGTAAGCTTGTGGTGATCTGTTAGGCAGCAATAAAAAACTCATGCCAGTTCCCACCCACTAGGAGACAATCAGCCTAAAAGACTCAATCTAAAATTATAAAATCTTACTTTAAAAAATGCAATTATATTCCAAATATATATGGCGAATCAAGTGAACGGTTGGTTGACTAAGTGTTTCCAAGCTGAGGGTCTTCTGAGCTTACTTTATTGAATATATGTAATATGTTTATAACCTTTTTATACAATATCTTTGTTCCATAGTGCTAGTCAAGTGTTTACATTGATGTTTAGATTGTTAATCTTCTCCTTCCCTTTTCCACCTGCCCTCCTCCAGTGACCCTCCAGTGTATTATTTCAGATATTACAGTAATTATTAAGCCTGGTTGAACAAGACTACTCAGAATTATGTCTCATTGGAATCCAGTAAGACTTTACTCCACATTTGAGTCTCAGATAAAGCTATGCCTTGATACAGAAGAGGAGGTATTGACTGGAAAAAACTGACTGACCAGCTCTCTGGGTTCTAATCATGTGAAATTTACTTTCCTAAAATTTGCTGTGGCCGTGGTCCAGAAAGGGAGTCTTTGTTCTGAAAGTTCAGAAACTCCTTGTTAGTGTTGTAGGTGGGTCTGATCGGCCCAGGGTTAACCTGAATTCAATTCAGGTTGAATTCAGATCCTGATTCTAACTCTCTAAACTTCAATGTCCATTTTTAAAATGCTGAAAATGTGTCTACCTTAGAACACTTTTGAGATGGCAGGATTACAACCTGTACCCCAGTAACTTATGGAAAAATAAAATTAAAAAATAAAAGTTAAAAAAAAAGATCCTAATGAAGAAAGGAGAATATGTTCCAGATCAAAGATGAACACTGAGCATTCCAAAAAAAAGAAAAAAATGAGATGATTCAATGAGGTAATTCCTTGTAGATCAGTTAGGAGGAGGAGAAGGAGGAGTCATCAACGTAAAGCACACTTGGTAGGGGTTTGACACTGAGTGAGAGAATGAATGAATGAATGAATGAATGAGGACGCTTGGCGATAGAGGCCAATTCATGAAATAAACATAAAAATCGGACCAGCCAAGTACTTTGGATAATTATTTTGACTGACCAAGGAAGCTAGAGGAGATGCCAGGTCATTTCCAAAGGTTCCTTGGTAAGCATAAGATTCTAAGCAAAGGCAGGGAGAGATTTTGCTTTTTTAAATGGAGGAATTGCCTGTTTTATGGTAACAATCGGTGATCTCCAGATACACCTATCATCACGCTCAGGTTAAACACGCCCGACAAAATCTAAACCAACACTGCAAGGGTGGAGTGTAGGTTTGCTAGTGTCCAATCTCCTTGGTGTGGTGCCTGGCTGGACACTAACATGGGAGTCTCTAGTCTCCCTTTCTTAACCATTACCAACAACTTTCGAAGAACTTAGACTTTTTTCCAACATACTGATTCAAGTCCAGCCTTACAGGCTTCACCACCATCATGTTTCATTAGGCTGATATTATATATCCATTCTCTAATTTTCCAGGTGTCGATGTCATAGTTGAAACCCCAGAGAGTGATGTTATGTCCAGTCTTTTGAGGGAAGGGGCAACCCAGATTTGCCGTTCCGTCCTTTCTATAGAGTAAATCACACAAACCAAATAGACCTAGTGAGATGACAAAGCCAAAATCAAAATGCGTTTCTCCCAAAGTCATTCTAAACCAAAGGCAATTTACAGACAGTAAAGTTAATATTTTTTCTTGAGTTTTATGATCTGAAAGATTTATGGACCATGATCTTAAAAGCCTATTTGAGTTATGTGGAAGAATGTCCTGATTTTTAGATGTGTGCTGAAGTATTCAGAAATCAAGTGTCATGATGTCTGCAACTTACTTTCAACTAGGTCAGCAAATAAACACACAGACATATATATGTGTGTGTGTGTGTGTGTATATATATATATAGAGAGAGAGAGATAAGTATACATAGAGCAAATATGACCAAATTTGAGCAATTGTTGGCTCTGTGTGACACGTATATGAATGTTCATTGGTCTATGTTTGAAAATATTCCTAATAAAATGTTGGAAATAAATTCTACCTGCATTTTCATTCTATTTTATTACTATTTTGAGAGGGAGTCTCGCTCTGTCACCCAGGCTGGAGTGCAGTGGTGTGATCTCAGCTCACTGCAACCTCCACATCCCAGGTTCGAGCAATTCTCCCTGCCTCGTCCTCCCTAGTAGCTGGGATTACAGGCGCCCACCATCACGCGTGGCTAATTTTTATATTTTTTAGTAGAGACAGAGTTTCGCCATGTTGGCCAGGCTGATCTTGAACGCCTGACCTCAGGTGATCGGCCCGCCTTGGCCTCCCAAAGTGCTGGGATTACAGGCGTGAGCCACTGCGCCCAGCCTTAATTCTGTTTTAGATGTCCAAAGGTGAATTTGTGCTCTTCCATTCTTTTCTTCTATGATATTGACTCTAACCATTTAAATATATGGAACCTTTTCACTAAGGCGTCCTTTTGCCACCAGTTATGTTGTGTATTTTATTCTTTCGTTCCCTTATAATAATTTTGTCCAACTCTCTTCTCCTTAGGACGTGGGTTTGCTTTCTGCTTTTAATGTAATTTTACATTTAACCCGAGAAGGCTTGCTTGGGCTGTTTCTTTTTACTGATGTCTTATTTAATAAATCAAAACCACCTCTAGCTTGTGAGATTAAGCCCAGCCAATGCTCCATTTTTTATTAGGATGAGAACGTCTATAACTTTCCCCCCGCTAGGCTGCCACAAGACGACTTTGCATTTAGTGACGGTGGCCTGGAAGTTACAGGGAATTAGATCCAACTCAATTTGACTCACTTTGATCCGAGCCTCTTAACATAATTTTCAAGTGTTTGACCCAATCAGGATCATGAAGTGGAAAATTTGAGAAAAACTGATTACTGAGGGTTTTTTTTTTTCCTTAAAAAAAAAAAATCAAAAGGACTATTGGAAGATGTTTAAAGAAATGACACTGCATGGGAAACATCACAGTGTGTGAGTCAAGACGCTTCGGAATCAGTCGACCAGAAAGGCACCTTGTTGTTGCCTCTGCTGAGAGGACACACTCGAACAGGCAGGAGGACGAGGATCCTACTGAGAGAAACAGAACGGAGCCCATCACAGTGTTAGCAACTTCCTCCTCAGAAGAGCTTCGTAGCTGAGCAGCTCTGTGGAAACCTTTTTGAGGTTGATGTCGATGGCACTGGGTCCCAGAGAGTTAGTGAGGTCTTATCATGGAGGAAGACCTTGGCCACAGGAAGTTCTGATGAATTTCTTGCTGATTCAGTAATCCTCATAACAATGCCATGAGGTTAATGGAATTATCCCCAAGTTGAAGGTAAAGAAACTGAGGCTCAGAGATTTAAATAATTTACTTAGCAATGACACACAGCCATAACACATAGTTGATTCTTCACATTAGTCATTTAGATCTCAGAGCCTGAGCTCTTTTTCACAAATAAGAAGCTTAGAGATCATATGGTCTAATCTTTTCCTTCCTTCCTTCCTTCCTTCCTCCCTCCCTCCCTCCCTCCCTCCTTCCTTCTCTCCTTCCCTCCCTCCCTCCTTCCTTCCTTCCTTTTTTCCTTTCTTTCTTTTCCTTCCTCCTTCCTTCCCTCCCTTCTTTCCCTCCCTTCCTTCCTTCCCTGCCCTTCTTCCTGCCTCCCTCCTTCCCTCTTTCGTTTCCATCCTCTTCCTTTCTTTCTTCCTCTCCTCCCTCATTTCTTCCCTCCCTTCCTTCCTTTCTCCCTCCCTCCTTCCCTCCTCTCTTTCCTTCTTTCCTTCCTCCCCTCTCTCATTTCTTCCCTCCCTCTCTTCTTTCTTCCTTCTTTTTAGCATGTAAGCATCTTCAAGGATACATCCATGAATAAGTGAAATAAAAGTCCTTGCTGTCATGCAGCTCACATCCTTGGTGCTTATAAGTGAAAAACGACAGATTAAAAGCACAGTCAGGCATGTTTAGGGTAGGGAGCTGCATGTTTAAATAGGGGGTCTAGATAGAAACCAGTGCAAAGGCCCTGTGGCTGCAGCTACTGGGTCCCTGGCATGTTTGAATAACAGCAAGGAGACCATTGTCCCTAACACGGAGGGAGCACAGGAGAGATGGGAGGAGGAGAGGCTAAAGAGGTTACTGGTGGCAAGCTCTTGCAGGGATTTTCCTCTGAGAAAAATCCATTGCAAGGGATTTGAGACACAATGACAATGACTTCCATTTTCAAAGGGACACTCTGGCTGTTGTGTTTTAGGGCAATGGCAGAACCAAAGAGACCAGTTAGAAAGCCAGTGAGGAAATCCAGACAACAGAGATGTTTGTCATTCATGTTAGGATGGAGACAGTTAAGGCAAGGAGAAGTGCCAGATTCAGGTTATGTTCCGAAGGTAGGGACAAAATAACTTCCCAGTGGATGGCAAGTGGAGTGTGAGAATAATTAAGCAGTGGAGCTCAGCTCTGGGGATGTGGTCTATGCAATGGAAAGGATGCAATGGCATCAACTGAGATGGGGAAGCTATTGTAGCTCATTTGGAGGTAGAATGGATATAGTCTTGGAAATGTTTACCTTTGGACTTTTTGATTTTGAGACATCCATTAGACATCTGCTTGGAAAGGTCTATAGTTTAGGATAAAACTGTGGGCTGTATAGGTACCTGCAAGTTGTTAGGAAGGAGATGGTATAAACACTTTGATAGGTGATCAGCCAACATTCGCTCACCTACCTTGTATAATGTAAAGCCAGTTTTTTTTCATAACATCTATTTTTCTTTCTCTCTATATTAGATATTTCTCTTTAGCTCATTTTTACAATGAGGACCTGTTTTCTTTAAATTTACTTTAAAAAATTAATAGATAATGCACATATCATAACATTAGCCATTTTAAAGTATAATATTTGTATTTTTAACAGATTTATGAGATTTCACAACCATCAACACTATCTAATTCTAAAATATTTTCATCACCCCCAGAAGAAACCCTAAACGTATCAATAGTCACTCTGTATTCCTGCTTCCCCTGAGGACCTGGCATCTATTAATCTACTTTCTGTCTCTATAGATTTGCCTATTCTGAGCATTCCATAAAAATCACATTATATAATATGTGGCCTTTTATATCTGGCCTTTTTTTTTTTTTTTTTTTTTTTTGGTTAGCACAATATTTTCTTTTTCTTTTTCTTTTTTTGCATTTTTTTATTATTATACTTTAAGTTCTGGGATACATGCACAGAACATCCAGGTTTGTTACATAGGTATACACACGTGCAATGGTGGTTTGCTGCACCCATCAACCCGTCATCTCCATTAGGTATTTCTCCCAATGCTATTTCTCTCCTAGCCCTCCACCCCACAACAAGCCTCAGTGTGCAATGTTCCCCTCCCTGTGTCCATGTGTTCTCATTGTTCAGATCCCACTTATGAGTGAGAACATGCGGTGTTTGGTTTTCTGTTCTTATGTTAGTTTTCTGAGAATGATGGTTTCCGGCTTCATCCATGTCCCTGCAAAGGACATGAACTCATCGTTTTTTATGGCTGCATAGTATTCCATGCTGTATATGGTTAGCACAATATTTTCAATTGTGTTCGTGTTGTACCATGTATCACCACTTCATTGTTTTTCATTGGCGAATAATATTCCATCAAAGGAATATACTGCATTTTGATTATCTGTTCATCAGTTGATGGGCATTAGCATTGTACCTGCTATTTTGCTATTATGAATCATGCTGCAGTGAGCATTCATGCACAAGCTTTTATGTGCATAGATATTTCCAATTCTTGTGGGTATATATGTGGCAATGGGATTGCTGGTCAAGTGGTAACCACATGTTTAACTTTTTGAGAAACTGCCAGACTAACTTTCACAGCAGTTACAGTGCTTTACATTGCCACCAGCAATGCATTAAAAGTTCCAATTTCTCTGCATTCCTGCCAAGATTTGTGATTGTGTGTTCTCTTGATTATAGTGATCTTGGTGGGTGTGAAGTGGTATATTGTTGTGATTTTTATTTGCATTTCCCTAATGATTAATGATGTTGAACATCTTTGCATATGCTTATTAGTCATTTGAATGTCTTCTTTGGACAAATGCCTATTCAAGTTCTTTGCCAATTATTAAATTGGGGTATTTAACTTTTTGGTGGTAAGTTTTAAGGATTCTTTATATATTAATATCATCTGTATGACTGGCAAATGTTTTCTCTCATTCTTTAGCTTTTCTTTCCACATTTTTATTAGTGTCTTTTGATGCACAAAAATTATTAATTTTGATGAAATCCAATGTATCTATTTTATATTAAGATATACACCTGTGTTTTCTTCTAAGAGTTTTATAGTTTCCACTTTTAGATCTTTGATGCATTTTGAAATATGCTCTGTGTATCATGTAAGATAGGACCTGAAATTCATTCTTTTGCATGTAGATATTCAATTGCCCCAGCACCATTGTTACAAAGACTATCACTTCTCTGATGAATGGTCTAGGCATCCTTGTCAAGCATTCTCTGAATTTGCTTTATAGATTCTTTCCAACTCCCTTATTTAGTACAAGAAGTATATAGGCAGATATGTTTTTTATATGAACACGAGCAAGCAGGTACACATATATATGCATATATACACTCATATATATGTGTATGTGTGTATATGTATATAAATATAATTTTCATATTATCTTTAAAAGACCATAATCTTTTTGTTTTCTACTTTAATAAAAGATGAAGTTCCAATTTTGTAACTGTAGGTAGTTGAGATTTGGAGATAGGGCTAAAGATGGGGAAATTTTTATGACTGTAGTACATTCCATACAGTAGTACATTCCATATTACAGAACATTCCATATGGTAGTTATTAAATAAATTCTGTACTACAACTGCTCATCTTCTAATGGAACTCACTCATACCTTCCCTTTTATGGCAATATTTCCCTATTATTGTAAAAATTGTTGAAGAAAAGCATCATTTCGCTCAGTGAAAATATTAACCATAGCAATGGAAAGATAAGCCATTTAAAAACAGGCTGCAGGAAGGCATGGAGAAGGGAAGCCTTGACCTCTCTGGGTCTGTTTGGGCCAGCAGATAAAGCTTATTTTTATTTTAGTATCTCAGAACTGGAAAACCCTTAAGATGATCTCTTCTCTAGGATGATTCATCTGAGGGACTGGGGCTCTGAGAAGGAAGACAGGGCAGTATAGCAGAATGGAAAGCAGGTTGTATTAATCTGTTCTCACACTGCTAATAAAGGCATATTGGAGATTGGGTAATTTGTAAAGAAGAGAGACTGGACTCCCAGTTCCACATGGCTGGGGTAGCCTTACAGTTATGGTGGAAGGCAAAAGGAAAGCAAGACACGTCTTACATGGCAGCAGGCAAGAGATTGTGTGCAGGGATTCCCCTTTATAAAACCATCAGATCTCGTGAAACTTATTCACTATCATGAGAATACCATGGGAAAGACCTGCCTCATGACTGATTACCTCCCACTGGGTCCCTTTCACAACACGTGGGGATTATGGGAGCTATAATACACGATGAGATTTGGGTGGGGACACAGCCGAACCATATCACAGGTGGAAGTTGGAGTTGCACAAACTTGACCTTGAACCTCATTTTCGTCATATTTTTCTCTTTGACCTTGGGCAAGTGACTTTACTTACCCACACCTGTACTTGTCCATTAGTGAAATGCCATGATAATACTTGTACTGCAGATCTATAGAATAAAATATGTTTAGCACCTAGTTTAATACCTGGCACAGAAGAAGCATCCCATGCAAACGTGCTGTTATTATTACACTTGTTACTTAATTTCTACAAGACGTTTTGTTTGAGAATGTCTACTCAGCTCACAGATATTGGCTAGGACATCACTCCTCCAAAAAAAAATCTTACAAAGCACTGTTTCTCAACCCCACATACACAAGAGCCTCCATTCCATATTTGTGGATACTACATCCCATGTACTCAGAAAACCAAGCACCTTTCTTCCTATGATTTCTCAGTAGTTTACAATCACACCCACGTGTGCGCACGCACACACACACAACACCCTGCCTTTATACAAATGTTTGTTACTATTTTTTCTCTTCTTTACTAAATTAAAAAATAAATGCAGTAAAAGTCACTCATCATGGGGTACAGTTCTGTGAGTTTTGCCAAACACTATTATGTAGCCACCACCAAAATGAAGATACAGAACAGGTTTATCACCCCCTAAATTTCCTCATTCCCTTTTGTAGTCAGTTCTCTCCACCTCCAGCCTTCAGCATGTACTAATCTGTCTTTTATCTATAAAGTTAGTTTTTTCTCTGAAATATAAAAATGAAGTCACACAGCCTTTGTGTATGTGTTCCTTCACTAAAACTGCACTTGAAATTCATCCATGTTGTTGTGTGTATTGGTAGTTTACTGATTTTAATTGCTGAGTAGTATTCTATTGAATTTATATACAATGATTTGTTATCCTTTCACCCATCGGAAGCCATGTGGATTGCTGTCAGATTTGGGTGATTATAAATAAAGCCACTCTGAACATTCATGTACAGATTTTTGTGAGACCATAACTTTTCATTTTACTTGGAGGAAATGTCCAAGAGTAGAATTTCTGGGCCTATCTGCAGAATTTTATTTTTTTAAAAAGTAGAAGAATTATCTGAGGCAGATGTAATAAAATGTAGGTTTGACAATGTGGGGGTGAGTGAGCACAGGTGCTCTTCATATTATTCTGCATGCTTTTCGTACGTTTATAACATTTTATTAGCTGGGCGTGGTGGCTCATGCCTTTAATCCCAGCACTTTGGGAGGCCAAGGCAGGCGGATCATGAGGTCAGGAGATCGAGACCATGCTGGCTAACACAGTGAAACCCTGTCTCTACTAAAAATACAAAAATTAGCCGGTTGTAGTGGCACTCGCCTGTAGTCCCAGCTACTCAGGAGGCTGAGGCAGGAGAATCGCTTGAACTTGGGAGGCGGAGGTTGCAGTGAGCCGAGATCGCGCCACTGTACTGCAGCCTGGGCGACAGAGCGAGACTCCATCTCAAGAAAAAAAAAAAATTATTAAAAACAAACCTTACAACCTGTGCAATGTAAGTGAACCAAACAATCCAGATGAAATAGAACTGTTGATTTTGTCAAGGCTTACGCATGGCCCTTTAACTGTAATAACATTCTTTCCTACCTATCAACACAATAATTCTTAGACATATCACTGAAACCTTTTAATGACTCTATCAGTAGAAATGGATTAATCTTATCTATAGCTGACAAGGCAGCCCCTTGGGATAATGTGAATCTCTGTGTGGTTCCACCTTCCGGGTACTACTGGAGTCACTTTACATAGATGCCCATGAGTCTCTTACTGGTCCACCTTCTTTCCACTTTCATTATCTATCTCCCCTCTGCCTCCACATTACCCAGGTGCCATCTTCACCCAGTTATTGCTCTTCCTTTATACTTCGTCTTCTAAAAAGAGCTTTTTAGTTACTGAGAGATTTTCCAAAGCATCAAATTCTCATGTGAATATACACATAACAATATCTCATGATCGCTATTTCTACCAGGGCAGGGGACGAGGATTACAAGAAAACAGGGAGGAAACAGGGAGCCTGTTGGGGCTAAGCCAGAACAAAAAAGTGGAGGACAATAGCAAAGATATGGAATCAACCTAGATGCTCATTGACAGTGGATCAGATAACGAAAATGTGCACATACTCTGTGAAATACTACACAGTCATAAAAAAGGAAAAAAGCATGTTCTTTGCAGCAACATGGCTGCAGATGGAGGCCGTTATTCTAAGCAAACTAACACAGAAACAGAAAACCAAATATTGCATGTTCCCACTTATAAGCAGGAGCTAAACACTGAGTACATAAAGACACAAAGATGGAAATAACAGACACCAGGGTCTACTTGAGGGAGGAGGATGTGAGGAGAACTGGGATTGAAAAACTACCTATCTGGTACTATGCTCACTACCTGGGTGATGCGATCATTTATACACCAAATCTCAGCAACACACAATGTACCAAGTAAAAACCTGCACATGTACTCCCTGAATCTAAAATAAACATTAAAGAAAAAAGACGTGAAGGAGCAGAAAACCATATCCTATCACATAATCATCAGGCCTCAAGAAGTTGGGTGGCCCCCACTCACAGTCTAGAAAGGTGACGATGGGGACACTTTCAGGCAGAAAATGCTTTTCACAAAACGCCTTTGGATTATGCTTCGGAAAATTGCATTAGCTGTGGTGGTGATAAATGGTCTTTTAAAGCCACAAAACATTCATCAGCTTAACACTCAGAACCTTCAGGTAGCACAGAGAGTGAACATTGACTGGAAACATGAAATATGGGCCAGTCCACCATACACTAACTGAAATGTTTTATCTAGTAATCACTCTGGAGCAAGATTTATTTTTGGTTTCAAAAACATCTTTTTAATTTAAATTAGATTCAAGGGATCCTCTCTCTCCATCATCTGCCATCCTGGAGTTTAGCATTTTTAGGGGCTCTTTTTTTCATTAACCCTCTCATAATCATCTTCCAATCAAGTGTTTCCAAAAAGAAAGTTACACGTGGAGCTGAACAATAATTATGAACTCCACTGGAAGTTTGGGCTGATGGTAGGCTTTGAGGGAAGTGGGCTGAGAGTTCTTTAATGACAGGAATTATGAAGAAGTCTGATACAGAATTTGAATTTCCTTTTCCCAACATCGTCCCAGGTGTTCTTGACTTGCATTGTAAAGCTCAGCTTGGGCATTCCTTCTACTATGGAACCATTTTGTTGTTGTTATTGTTATTGTTGTGAGACAGGGCCTTGATCTGTTGCGTGGGTTAGAGTGCAGTGGCACAATTACAGCTCTCTGCAGCCTCGATCTCCTGGGCTCAGGTAATCCTCTTATCCCCAGAATAACTGGGACTACAAGTGCATGCCATCATGACTGGCTGGTTTTAACTTTTTTTATAGAGAGGAGGTCTCATTACATTGCACAGGCTGATCTTGAGCTCTTGAGCTCAAGTGATCCTCCTGTCTCAGCCTCCCAAAGTGCTGGGATTACAGATGTGAGCTACCATGCCAAAGAAGAAACATTTTTGTTTGTTTGTTTGCTTGCTTGCTTCTGCCCACTCCACCCAGACAGAATCACACACTTCTTCTCCCGGACCCCAACAGCTCTCTATTGTGCCTTCCTTGAAATCATCCATCACTTGACTTCCCAGCTCCTTTCTCCAGATTTTCCTCCTGCCCTTGGATACCTGGTGTTCATCTCAGTTATGGTTGAATTCCCTCTGCCTTTGCTAGGGTCCAGCATGCAGCAGACACTCACGAAACACTTGGTGAAGAAATGAAGTCATCTTTCTGTGTGTAGTCTGCTTGTCTGGATCCTGAGAGAGTGAAAAAGAGAAGCCTCCAAGAGGCACACAGGCAAAGAATAAGAGGAAAGAGAAAAAGAAAGAGAAAATTGCATCCCATGACAAATCTCATTGAACACCATTTTTAATATAATGAGAAAAGGACTTAAAGAGAAACTTTAAAGGGGAAAACTTTAAAGGGGAAAAGAATCTTAATGATAGGAAACAGAAATCATAACGCATCACACGGCAGGCTGACATCACATGGCAGAATGACAAATCCTAGAAACATTAATTTCTTTGTTAATGTGTAGGTTTACTTAATATTTCCCCCTTCTCACACAATTCTTTTTAAAGTTTTTATTTTTGTATTTTTAGTAGAGATGGGGTTTCACCATGTTGGCCACGATGGTCTCGCTCTCTTGACCTCGTGATCTACCCACTTCGGCCTCCCAAAGTGCTGGGATTACAGGCATGAGCCACTATGTCCGGCCAGGAGTCTGCGTTTCTACAGCTTCAGTCAGACACATAGATGGTATCAAATAACATTTTTTAATTTTAATTTTTGTGGATACATAGTAGATGTGTATGTTTATGAGGTATGTGAGATGTTTTGATGCAGTCATGCAATGTGCAATAATTACATCATGGAAAATGGGTATCCATCCCCTCAAGCATTTATCCTTTGCATTACAAACAATCCAATTTGGCACCATCCAGGAAAACAGTAGTCTACATAAGTGATTTTGATATATTTGTAAGACTTTTCATTCCGGTTAACCAACATTTGCTGCAATTTTGCCGCCTACGAGACACCGGGCTAGGCAAGATCCACAGGCTTGAAATGCAGAAGAATGAATCTGTAGGGGCATGGGTTTGACTGACCTCACCCTTTCCAAAACTGGATTAGCTCCACATGCAAAATCATTCCACATGAACATACAGTAAGTGTGCACTTACCAGCATTGACAGGTTCTCAGAAATTCCAACTTCAAGTGAAATGACGTACAGCAGGTCCTCGAATACCATTGCTTGCTTCAATGTTCTTTTGTATAACATTGATGAAAAAAATGGTTTTATTCTAGTTCACTGCACTTAAGGTTGCAGTTTCCAAGAACCTATCAACAATATTAAGTGAGGATTCACTGCACACTTTAAAATTTAAAAAGAGAATAAAGTACTTGCTGTGAAACACAGTTTTAAGATAATTCCCCCCAGCAATTCTTCCTTAAGACAGGTACCCTTAAATATATCATTTGCAAGCTTCAGGAGGCACCCCGAGCACACATATTAATAAGCCATGATACCTGGCCTCGAGGAGTGAAGCAGATATTGCTAATGGCTTTTTGGGAGAAGTATGTATGGCTGGAGGTCTGTCAGCAGAGAGAGAGGGGCACTCAACACAACCTGATGGTTAAGAAAAACCTTATTGGAAAAGCTCACCAATTTACATGCCAAATCTGCATATACATATTTTAATCATTATACGCCTCCATCCTTTTATTATTAAATGGAGGATCCTTAAATGACCCATCTGAGTGACTGCAACCCCTCATTTTGGACACAAATTTCTAAGATGCTCTCAGACATTCTCCATATGTAGCATTTTGCATGCCTTCTCCAAGTACCCTCAAACTGAGATACTTCAATATATCTACATTTAATAGCTTGCCTCCTCTTTTGTTATAACAAAGTGGTGTACCTGTATCATTCGATTCTGTCTCCACCCATCTCCTGCCTATCTCATTCATTCCTGGTTGGGCTAAGAAAGAAAACCCAATACCAAACTTCTGTAACTTGTGTTAAAGTGAAATTAGATAGTGTCAGAGTGAGGCTAAAGAACAAAGCAGATAGCATCTGTAATAGTCGTTTTCTTGTTTTATCCTCTTTTGGGGGCCAGAGGGTGGAAAGTGAGGTGGGAAGGGTCTAATTTCTTGGAGTACTCTACAGTTATGTACATTACAAACAGCTTTGTTTTTACACTCTCTAGTTTGGGCAGTAAGCCATTTTATTTATTTGTGGTTTATTTATTTATTTATGCAACTCTGGGTCAGCAACAAACCTGAGAAAATGGGCATTGAGAAAGTTCTTGGTTGTTCCATTTTTCTTTCCGTCTTTCTTTTTATTTCTAATCACTGTTTAGGCTCCAAACATAAATTTAGAATCTATGAAGGTGAGGCTACATGATACATGATTACTAATTGATCAGTCAGCCAGACTAATAATATGAACTTTAATCACCAAGAACCACATTTACACATATTTATTCTCCATTTCTTCTATTATTCACTCCATAGCCCCGGGAAGAAGAGAGTCGTCATTGGGTACCTGTCTATTTCACCCTTGGCAGCCTGTAAGACTATTTGAAATGCTCATCTCCAAAGACTGACCTAAAAGTACTCTGGAACTAGGGGGAAAATTAACTGCCATCTGGTACTCTCTGAAGGCAGTCAGTGATAACCCATTCTCTGACTTTACTTTTGATTTTCTCTGCAAACCTTCTGCCTACCGTGGACAATTTTTTCCAGCCTCCATGCTCCAACTTTGGGCACGAGAAAAGGATTTCAACTAGACTAACTGCTAAAACATACAGAAATGATGCCACAAGGTCTTTCTGTTCCTAACACCTCTAATAGTGTTGGGCTATGAGTGGTGCTGCGTTAGTTTTCTGTTGCAGCTGTAACAATTTGCCATAAACTTAGTAACTTAGACTGGGCATGGTGGCTCATACCTCTAATCCCAACATTTTTGGAGGTCAATGTGGGAGAATGGTTTGAGTTCAGGAGTTTGAGAACAGCCTGGGCAACATAGGGAGACCTCAGCTCTATTTTTAATACTTTTTAATAAAGAAGAAAGACCTTAGCAACTTAGAACAACATGAATTGCTTATCTCACAGCACTGGAGGTCAGAATCCAAAATGGGTCTCACTGGACTAACATCAAGGTGTCACTAAGGCTGTCTTCCTTTCTGGAGGCTCTAATGGAGGAATTGTTTTCTTGCCTTTTCTATCTTCTAGAGGCTACTCACATTCCCTAGCTTATCACCCTTCTATCTTCAAAGCCAGCAGTGGCTTGGCCAGTCAAGTCTGTCTCACATTGCCTCACTCTGACCCTCCACCCCAGTTCTTTTTTTCACCTGTAAAAATCCTTTTGATTACAATGAACTAAGAGAATCCGAGAGATAATGCAACATAATCTCCTTCTCTCAAGATCGACTGATTAGCAACCTTAATTACATTTGCTATTTTAATTCCTCTTTGCCACATTCTAGGGATTAGTACACAGACATCTTTGAAGGAGTATTATTCTACTGACCACAGGTACTCAGAGCAAATGGGGAAAAAAAATTTATTCTTATGGATGAAGTTCACTGGGTTGGATTCCTTGGGACAGTTACTGGGCTTTTAAAAGAGAAAGAGAGGTCATGTTCTCATTTTATCTTTTCTTGAACCAGAAATAAAAACGCTTTCATGTCTATCTTAAGGAAAGAAAGCAAATATTCAGCAAGGGATGCGTTTTAGACTAACATTTAACCACATTGATAATGAAGGCAGCCACAGCTTCAGAGTTCAGCCTGCCTCCTTGCAGCTAGCTGAACATGGACAAGCAATTGACACTCTGGACCTGCATTATCCAATAGAACTTTCTGTGATGATGGGCCTGTCCACATCTGTGCTGTCCCATCTGTAACTACTGGCCACATGTGGCTCTTGAGGTCTTAAAACATGAGCAGTTAGAGAAACTATATTGTCAATTTTATTTAGTTTTAATGAATCCAAATTCAAATTTAAATAGCTGCATGTGACTAGTGGCTGCTGCATTATACAGAACAACTCTAGGCATTTCTAAATAAATGACAAGCTGCAAAATTTGGAATTAATAATATCCATTGTTAAGGGTTGTTTTCAGGATTAAATGAGATAATAAAGTACTTAGCATGGCACCTGGTTTATGGTAACTGCTCATGGAAGTTATATTTATTACTACCATTGTCATCACTGCTATTATTTTATTTCTTATTGCTATTTAAGATGATGATTATTTACTACTAATAATGAGTATCATTATTTTATTTGTACCCTTTGCATTAATGATTTCCTGCCAATTAGACAATGATTTCATGTGTTCATAGAGGAGAAAGTGGGCTGGATCACAGAGAAAAGCCATGGAATGAGAACAGCAGACTGGGTGTTTTCAGAGGAGGAAACCCTAAATCAATGACAAGCTCTTCTCTAGATAGGGAATCCCAGGAAATCATGAAATTCAGAAACCAAAGATTCCCACTGAATTTCCTGAAGTGCTTCCCTGAGGTGGAGGCATACAATTTTGTAGGAAAAATCTCCTCCATCCTGGCATAGTGTGAACTAAGTTCTGAGTCAAGAGTCTTAGAAGTTATTTCTTTATATTTCTAAGGTATCCGCTTAGCACAGCTGTAAGTCACCAAGTATGCAGAGATTATAGACAGATCATAAGCCACTTGAACCCTGATATATCTGACCACAGTCTTGGCCACGTAAAAAGGAGAGGTAGAAAGAGTGCAAACTTTGGAGTTGGAGCAAATGGAAACTGAATGCCAACTCTGCCATTACTTACTGGGTGCTTTTGCCAAATAACATACCCTCTTCAAGCCTGCTTCCTTATCATTAAGGGGATTGAATTAATCATTGTGTTTCAATTTCTTAGCATAGCACCTGATATATAGTACATGCTCAATTAATTAAATTATGTACCTGGCATATTAGAGATGCTGAATACATTTTTGTTGACTGGGTGAATAATAGGGACCCAATGTGAAATGACTGTATACATCAAAAAGAATGGCTACATAGAAATGTTGCAAAGGATCTGGGCTCTGAACACAGAGGCAAGCCCATGAGTTTGCTGGTTGTGTTCTTCAGAGCAGGTGCTCTGAGATGCAGATTGAAAACAATTTATTAGAGATCAACATTTGTGAAAAGAAAAGGAGAAAGCTGCACTGAGAAGAGAGAAGTCAAATGTAATGCAGGCCGCTGTAGGGTTTTGCCCAATGAGGCAGGGAGCTCTAAGAGGATGTTGCCCATGAGTTGACTCAGTTTGGGCTGAAATGACTAGGCATGTATACCTTGCCCTTGCTTAAAGACTGGCTTCAGGCTGCCCCAGGAAGCCTGTGGTCTCACTCGAGGGTACTCTCTGAAGCTGAAACAGATCCTGCAAGAAGTAACAGCTGGAGCTCCCCAATGCCACACTTCTCATAGCTGGGCAGCACACCCTACCTTGAAAATGGATCTGGGAGATATATCCCTTGTTCACCCCAATGGGATACTCAGATTAATGAGAGCAGGTGAAGGAATAGAAAGTGCAAGAAACTTTCCCAGGGTCATAATCAACCAGTGGCAAATATGTGATAGGAATCCAGGAGAAACAGAGAGGATGCTATAAGCTAAATTTGGAAAATTTCATATGTAACTCCTAATAAATTTCTATTCATTGTAATAAGGACATTTATATGAAGAAATAACATTCCCAAACAGATCAGCAAAAGACAAGAAATGCGGGGTACAATTGAGAGTAATGGAAGGATTTAGATCAAACAGAAAAAGCTTTCTAATTGCAGTGTTTAAAAACTTGGGCAATGACATCATAGTGATTTGGGATCAAGTCCTGATTCTGCAACTAACACATGACTATTAAGTCACTTAACTTCCCTAAGCCCTGGTTTCCTGATTTGTCAAATGGGAATTGAATTGCAATCACTGCATAACATTGTCATGGTGATTAAATGAATTAATGCATCTAAAGGGCATTGTGTTTAGCATATAATATTCACTCAATACATTTTAGCTCAGTGTTCTGACTAGACTATGAGTTTTCTGCAATTTCTTAGTGAGGAGAGGTTTGAAATTAATATCGGACTTTTCTTTCTACCAAACACATATATAATACTGAATATTATTTAAAATTTGTGTCTAAGATATACCTAAATGAAACAATAGTAAAATATACATATTTCTAATGTCATACAGAAGATTCAACATTACCAGTGATTTTTATTTCCCATTTACAATTATGTCCACTGAATCATAAATTACATAATCTTCCAAGACATTGTTATATACCAGCTTACAGTCTCTCGGAGAATTGAAGAATGCATTTGCATAATAAATTATCTGAGGACTTTCAGTCAGAACAATATTCCAGTGTTTAATTTTGTTGAACCTAGATTACCCAATTTCTTTTGGCCCTATAACCCTTATTTTTCATGTGCAAATTTATTAATCAGAACACTTGAAATTGCAAGCAACAGAAACTTAACTCTACCACACTAAGCAAATAAACAGATTTATTGCACCAAGGAATTGCTTTGAACAAAGATGAAGCTCAGGCCTTGTTGAATCAAGGGACCAAGTAATGTTATTTGTCAACCTCTAAACTGTTTTCTCTGTATCCACTTTATTCTCAGGAATACTCTCCTTAAATGTTTAAAACATTGACAATACCAGTTCTAAACTTTCTATGACAACATAAATGCCCAGAAGGGAGGAGATGAAGTTTCTGTTGTTGCTGTTTTTGTTTTATAAAAATCAATTTTAGGAGAAGTGTCAGGGTAGCCTCTCAGTAGCCCAGATTGGACACTATCACTGACCAGAATGATGCAATAATGCTAAATGCCCACCTTAGGTCAGATGTCCACCTCTGGAACTGAAATAGGGTCATTAAAGTCACACTCATCCAAAGCACAAAGACTTAGATGGTTAAGCTCTAAATAGCCCCATTGCCAGAGAGGCCATCTGAGATCTTTGTCTTGCCAAAAACAGCTCCATGCTGAATTTGCAGAAAGGCTTAATTTCTCCTCCGGAGCTCTGAGCAGGGTTATTAACAGTCCCTTTCAAGTCCTCCCTCTGGGAAGCTCTACAAACAGCTGCACTAAAAGGAAGAGGGAGGAAGCACTAAAGCTTTTGGAACCCAGGCTGTGCACCCTCTGGCAGCCCCAGGCTTTATCCGGGCAACCTTGATGTCGAGCAGCAGCATTTGGGGGAGGTTGGAGGCCTGAAGATTTTCAGCAAAGCTCATTTCTCAGAATGCCTGCCAGGGAGTGCCCTGTGCAACCGTATCAGGGAATTGAGAATAAAGCTGATATCCAAGAAAAAGATTGTGGTTTATTTTAGGATAAAGATTGGCTGGTCAGAAAACATTTGACTTGGGGGAACAAGCATTATCATAAGACTTCTTGGTGGATGAGAAGTTATATATGCCACCATCAAGTGTTCCGAGCTTTAGGCAGGCATGCTTTGTTTGGAATGCACACATCATTATAAGAGCTATGACCAGGAAAGGAGCAAGTAGGTGAGCAGGATGGTGTATAGAAAGGTCACCGAACTGGGATGTAGATAGAATTTACACCAATTCACTGAGTCACCTGGGAGGATTCCCTTCCCCTCAGGCTTTTACTTTCTTCATCTCACAAGTGAGATGGGATAGCAAACAATCTCATCTCACAGATGAACTCTTGTGGTGTTGGCACTGTGTTGAGAAGGAATCTGAGGTTGTATCCTCACTCTTCAAGAAATAATTATGCAGTTGTTTTACAATCACTTGTCATAGCCATTGGAAAGGGTGATTACTAGCCCATCTCTTTGATTTTCTATCCCTGGAGAAGATATTTATAATCCTTTCTGGATGGAAATTTCCATTATTCCAAACACTTGAGTATTTTCCTTGATGCTTGAGACTAGATAATTATTTTTAACCTCTCACAATTGTTTTAAATGTTATCCACAAAAATCTTCTCTTTTTTGGTATGAGAACTAAACACAGGTATAAAACCTGGAGCCTCTAAGCATTCCCTTTGCCAAGGGTTTCAGCGTCTCTCCACTGTGTGTTCTGGTAAGTGAACTCTGCCAAACATTAATAAACTACAGCGTGCAGAGTCACTGCCTCTGGTCTGCTTGTGTTTTTCTTCCTCCCTCAGCCCTGATCATATTGTCCCTTTCTGAGATTCCACAGCTCCCACAGATGCTAGAAAACCATGTCTGAGCAGCTGGAGAGTTCCTGGGGCAGGGTTTTGATCAAAGCTGGTGGCTTTTCAGTTCATTGTGTTCTCTTCAGCGAAGCTGTCACTGTTCTTTTTCTTTTACGTCTTTTAAAGGAAGTACTTCTTTGCACAGCAATTCAATTCAACAAACACTTTCTAGTGTCAATTGTGGGTAACTTTTTGTGCTAAGTGCAAGAGAAAAATAAAGATGAATAAGACATAGTCTGTGCCCTTGAAGGGGTCACAAATTAGTGAGGGAGACAGACTTGGACACAACTAATGGTGATGATAATCAGGCTGTGATAAATACTTTAATACTTTATTCAAAGACAGAACACTATGGGAGAAGGGAACAGAGCAGGCATTGGGTACGATTCCAGAGAGGCTATTTGAGTTTGGCGGTGAAGGAGAAATACTAGGGGGAAAGAAGAATGTTTTCCAATGAAAGTAAGAAACTTACGCAAAAATATGAGGATAGGGAACGCATGGTGTGTCCGGAGAATAATGAATGAACGGTTTGAGGTGGCTGGGATGCAGTATCTATGTAACAGCAGCACGGATGAGGTGGAGGTTTACATCAAAGTCACAATTTTGAGGGCCTTAAATAGCACTCTAACGCACTTCAACATGTAAAACGGATATTGAAGCCCAATATGTAATAGGCATAGTGCTCTAGGCTGAGCTGGGAGGATGCCACATACAGTACCTGCTCCTAAGAGACAGGAATAAAGGAGGTGCATATACAAAGTGCTAATCACTGCACAGTGTGTGATAAATTCCCTAATGCAGGTACATAAAGGGGTATTGCAGCAAATAGCCAATATCTAATGAGGAGCAGAGAAAAAGCATTGATGAATACATGGGAGACAGGGAGAAAGATTATTTCAGCACTGGGACTACCAAATAAGACTTAAATTATGAGAGATTCTAAAATTTTTGGAAATTTTAGTATGGCCAAAATGTAGACTAAATGGGGATCAAGTGATGGAAGTTAAGGCTGATAAGCTTGTGGCTTAGTCTGAAAGAATGAAGAAAATGAGAAATGCTTAACTTACTAGAAACTAAATGGTAAATTTTAAAAATGCAATTGAGTATTTAATAATACTAATTTAAAGTACCCATTATAGGCTGAGAGCAGTGGCTCATGCCTATAATCCCAGTATTTTGGGAGGCCAAGGTGGGTGGATCATCTGAGGTCACAAGTTTAAGACCAGCCTGGTCAACGTAGCTAAACCTCGTCTCTACTAAAAAACACAAAAATTAGCTGGGCGTGTTGTGGGGACCTGTAATCCCAGCTACTCGGGAGGCTGAGGCAGGGAATGTTACTTGAACCCAGGAGGCAGAGGTTGTAGTGAGCCAAGATCGCACCACTGCATTCCAGCCTGGGCAACAGAGTGAGACTGCATCTCAAAAATAAAATAATAAATAAATAAAATACCCATTATAAATGGTCCATCATTTGTAGTGTACAATCCTCGCTGTACATATACTACTCCTTATCATTTTAAGTTTAAGTTTCTACTTGTATTGAGCGACTTACGGCTGGAAGATATATTTAGAAAAATGGAATTTTATCTTTAATACAGAAAACATTTTGATCTAGATCAGTACGGTTGAACAAAACTTACTTGGATGATATAAATGTTCTATACTGTGCTACCCAATATGGCAGCCTCCAGGTGCCTGTGGGTTTTGAGAACTTGAAACATGGCTAATATAACTGAAGAATGGAATGTTTTCTTGGACTTAATGTTACTTAATTTAATGTAAAAATTAAATATCTAGATGTGTCTAGTGTTTAACATATTGGATAGTACAGATTGAACTGAAGAAAGTATATTAAAACCTGAAATACAAAATTTGATAGAAATAGATTACTTAGAGCACCATTGCAAGAACAAACAAGTAAGACAGCTTATTGGAAGGAACGGTTGTCAGGTAGGAATGCCATTCCCTCTTTCTTTCTGGAAGTTCTGAAATCAAGGAGATGAAAAGAGAGAAAAAGACAGCCTGTGAGTTATCCCTCCCTAGAATTAGCTTCTAGTTCGAATTGTTGAAAGGGACAGATTGAACAGAGAAAGGTTGTGAAAATAGTAGAAATAAAGCAACGAATTTTAAGGCAAAATTTAACCCCCAGCCTTAATATTGTTATCAGTAAAGGGTGCCTAGGTTCTTGGCATCCTGAACAAAGAATTGGTCAAAAAGCGCAAAGCAAGGAAAGAATGAAGCAACAAAAGCAGAGATTTATTGAAAATGAAAGTACACTCCACAAGGTGGAAGCGGGTCTGAGCATAGGGGCTCAAGAGCCCAGTTACAGAATTTTCTGGGGTTTAAATGTCCCCTAGAGGTTTCCACTGGTTGCTTGGTGTACGCCGTATGTAAATGAAGAGGATGAGGTAAAGTTACAAAGTTATTTACTCAGCCTACACCCTAGGTAAATGGAGAGGATATTTCCTGTCATAGCTGAAGTGTTTCCATTTGATTTAGTTGTAGGAAGGCCTTAGATTTCCTGCTCCAGACCCTATTTTCCCATCTCAATACAAGTGTCTTGATCTTTAGCAGAATGACCTTAATGGATTACACAGCTCAGGGTATTTAAGGAATAAAAACTTGTGCCTGAGATAAATGTATCTTGTTTTTACTTACTGGTATCCATTTCCCACTTTTCTGATAGCACCACGCTTTTACTTTGGGGAACTTCCATTTCTACATCCTGTGTGGTCCTAATAGAGCTTTAAATCTCAAACCCTGAGTTTGATGGCCCAGGATTGGTCAATAAAAATGCTTTACCAGCCTGAACTCAATAACTGGTTCAGGGATAAACCAAATGAGCCAATTAGAAACTTCCCTGAGAGCCTTCCTAGCTGGTAGATTTTTCTCTGAAACAGAAAGCTAAAAATATTATAGATGTGGAGTTTCCACCGATTATCTTGCTGTTTGTCTTCTTGATTATCATGCAAGGAGTCACGCAGAGGTCAAAATGGGAACAAAGAGAGTCCTGAAGATATAGTTCAAATCCCTATGTCTAGCTGTGCCCAAATCTCCCAATTCACTCCCCTAGGAATTTAAGAATTCCTAGTATAGGAGTTAATCAATTTACTCCTTTACTTGAGTTGGGTTTCTGCCATTTGCAACTAAAAGCCTGTATGGATACACTGTCACACAGAAGTACAGGTCTCAAGATTTGATAGCTGTTTTTCCATTATTTAAATCTAAATATCTGCCTCTGACAGGTGAAATTATGGTTTTTGGTGAGTAATGAAGATTTTTGAAGCAGAGTAATTTTTTTTCTTATTATTATTTTAGCAATTAGAGAGTAAAAGAAAAATGAAAGAGAACTTGGACTTTTCCAATATTTCAGTGAATGTCATATAAATGATCTTGAAATAATGCGGTCTGGGAGTATGCCATCTACTTTAAAATTTCAAATTCAAACACAGAGTCTCTGGTAATTATAACCACACTAACACCATCAAATCTTGCCACTGATGTGTGGGAGGATTAAATTCTGAAATAGAAGTTAGAATCAGAATTTGCCATTCTGATAAGACAATCAGCTGTCTTGTCAGCCTTTTCTCCCATCTCTCATCCACCCATATTGAGGACAAGCTGAGGATTACTCAAAATCTAAAACAGGTGGTCTCGAGTGATTGACATTTGTCTTAGGAATAGGCATGATATCCATATTAGCTTAGAGATCTTTGAATGTGGTCTGTAGATTGTCAAATATGCCCTGAGGTCCTAAATGTAAACAAGAAACCCCAAGTGAAAAATAACTTCATCCAAATAAATAAACTTTTTTTTTTTTTTTTTTTTTTGAGACAGAGTCTCACTCTGTTGCCCAGGCTGGAGTGACTTGGTACGATCTTGGCTCACTGCAACCTCTGCCTCCCAGGTTTAAGCGATTCTCCTGCCTCAGCCTACCAAGTGACTGAGATTACAGGTGTGCGCCACCATGCCCAGCTAATTTTTGTATTTTTAGTAGAGACAGGGTTTTGCCATGTTGGTCAGGCTGGTCTCGAACTCCTGACTTTAGGTAATACACCTGCCTCGGCCTCCCAAAATCCTGGGATTATAGGCGTGAGCCACCATGCCAGGGCCAAATAAATGAACTTTATCTATAGACCAATAAAATGTTTATTAAAATAAAAAAAAATTCATGGCATTTGTATAATGTGAGTATATTTGCATGATGAGGATGGGAGGAAGTATAGAGCGGTGAGGACAGAGCCAGAGAACACAGAGATTAAAATGATTACGAAGAGGGCTGGGAGTTTACCCAAGGATGACTATTAGGTCTAAGTCATGGGGTGCAATGCTGATCAGTAGAGCTATGGAATGGCATGGTTGGAGAGAGAGAGAGAGAAGGAGAAAGAGGAGAGAAATGCCAGGTTGTGTAATGTGGATGAGGGATGCTATTTAACAAGAGAAGTCAGATTATAAAGGATCAAAAATGACAGCAAAGGAATAGAAAAGGAAGCTTATGAAAGTGGCTCTATAAAAATAGAGAAGACTGTACTTCCTCCTGGACAGTGGGTTGAGGAGAGAAATGTTTTATATCTACGATCCAGAATTAGTAATCGATACCATGGTGATATGGGATGTGGGTTCTAGAGTTAAATAAGTGGGTTATTTATCTATGCCACAGAGCAGAGGGTCTCAGCTGGGGCTATTGTGTCCTCTAAGGAACATCTATCAGTGTCTGGAGACGTTTTTGATCGCGAATGGCAGAGGGGGTTGCTACTGCCATCTAGTTGGTAGAAGACTGGTAAGATGCTAAACATTCTACAAGGCAATGATTCAGTCCAAAAATAAGAGTGCTGAGATTAAGATTCAGCTCAAAGATGTCACAACAGCAACATTTCTTAAGCTCTTTAAAACTAGGTTCCCTTAACTGCAGAGTAACAATAACAATACCTGCTTCTTAGGCATTTGGGGATTTAATGAGCTAATAGGAGCAGAGTGCATGGTACTAGTAAATCCTCAGACACACCGTCATCGTTGTTGTTTTTATCATTGTGTGATGGACCAAGATATTGACTGAGACAGGATTCAAGGACAGGGCTTAATGCTAATGAGAAAGAAGATGGCTTTAACGGTTACGTGTCAAGGTCTTTGATTTCCTACTTCTCCTTTGTGGGGAGCAGTCAGGGCTGAAGAGAGAGGAGATGACCTTTAGAAATAGGTTTATTTTTTCCTTCAAGTCTGGAAAACCCCTGGGTGTACTGTTTTCAGATATAGAAATGCTTCCTGCAGTGGGATCTTTTGTTTGCTTGTTTGATTGTTTTGTTTACTCTTGGTAAGAATAATCAAGACTTGATCTCAGACCTGGAAAAGTGTATAAATGTATTTGTAAAGAGTACCTTGTTCTCTTTACAGATAAGATAAGAAAGATAATTTGGCAAATTAAAGTGTTCTCTGACTTACAAAAGATTTAAATCTATGTAAAAAGTTTGAAACAATGAGCATAAATATTCAAATCCAAGAGTTCATGTCAATTTTTAAATGTTTGTTATTTTCATTATGCCATCAACTTCATTGCTAACTTAAAAAATGTTTTTGCCCATTTCATTATTTAAAAACATTCTAATTTCAAGCTGAAACTATAATCAAGCAAGGAGAAGGACTGCTTACCTTTACCTAGGTTAGAACGAAAGCACTCCGGACAGGAATGATTCCCAGGCAATCGAGCTGATTCTATTTCCATTGCTGTTGAGAATGATCTGTTTTGTGGCAGGAAAGATGGATAGATAGATACTCCTTTGGGGTACTTCCAACTGAAGAAGAAAAGCAGATTAACTAATGAATACATATATATGTGCGTGTGTGTGTGTGTCTATGTGTGTATGTATACGTAAACATATAATGGATATGTATCTGTTTTTATATACATACATATATATATACACACACACACACACACAAGGAAATAGAGAAGATGGTACTTACCCTAAACAGTGGGTTGAAGAGAGAAATGTTTTATATATATGAAGATTCAGAATTATATATATTCATTAGTTTTATATATAGAAACACATTTAGTATATTATATTTATATAAATATAAAACATGATATATTTATATATTATATATAAATAATGGATTGATATATTGACTATTATATATAACTAATGGATAGGCTATGTATGTATGGAATTCATATATATGGAATTTCATACAATTCCATATGTATGGAATACATATATTAAATATATATCCATTAGTTTTATGTATATATAGTCATATAACTTATATAAGTCACATATATTACTAATGGATGATGTGTATTGAATATAAATATTCAAATATAAATATTCAATATCTATAGAATAGATATTATATGGTCATATATATATAACTAATGGATACATATTTGAATATATATAATGGATATATATATATTTGAATAATTGCATGTGTTATGCCTGCACATATTTCTATTTTCCAAAGTGGAATAAAAAGAGATTGAATAGATCTTAGGAAATTCATTTGTTGCCAGCTTGTAGCAAGGACTGTGTGTGGAGGGGGTGTGTGTGTGTGTGTGTGTGTGTGTGTCAAATAAAAATTGCCTGCAAAAGAGTTGGGGAGAGGTGCACATTTGAAAGATTCCTACTCTAGTCAGAGTCACTTAGCCCCTTAATCCCTTACATTGGCAGCTGAATCCCAAGGATGTGTTCTGGTGCACAGAAGAGCAATAAACAAACACAGCTCAGGGCTCCTGGCATCGTGGAAAAAATAATCGCCTATTTCTTGTAAATAGATTGCAATAAAACAATAGTGACGGAACATTTGGTGGAAGAGAGAATCAACCAAGAGGAACTCTGACTTGGTGGCCTTTAAGCTACAAAAACAAACATAGGAGCATTGAAATGGACTCCAATGAATCCTTTAAAGACGACTAGCTTTTGAAGGTTTATTAATCAACCTCTTGGCCAGACTACCAGACTATTTTAACTAGAATGGAGGTGAAATCAAGTAATAAAAAAAATAGTTGATTGACCAAGCAGGAGATGTGTGTTCCAACATCAACAATTAAACTTTTTTTTTTTTTCCCTTGCCTTATTTTCGTGTCTCTGCAGTGGTCAGATCCTGGGTCTGCCTTTCACAGACCGGTTAAAAGGAAAATGAAAAAGCAATGTTCTTTGTCGTGGACATGTGTGGCAGCCTTTTCAGAGTTTCTTTGCCTTTTCCCTTCCTGACCATACCTGATTTGCATTTGGGGACCCAGGTGATGCTGATGTACCCCTTCTTTAGAAGGCTGAGGGCTGGATCTCATGGCTTAGGTTAAATCCATTAAGTCATTACAGTCCCTCCGGCCACCATGATTGGTTAATCCATTGCATGGGATCTAATCTGGTCTGCTTTGTTATTCCAGCCAATATATTCTCCTCATAATTAAGTCTGTTCAAATGAGTTTTCTTTTTTTTTTTTTTGTCTTTTAAAAAAACTATTATTTGAAATTCAGGGGTACTAGTGCAGGTTTGTTACATAGGTAAAGTTGTGTCACGGGGATTTGTTGTACAGATTATTTCATCACCCAGGTGTTGAGCCTAGTACCAATTAGTTGCTTTTCCTGATCCTCTCCCTTCTCCCACCCTCCACCCTCTGAAAGGCCTCTGTGTGTGTTGTTTCCCTCTATGTGTCCATGTGTTCTCATCATTTAGCTCCCACTTATAAGTGAGGACGTGTGGTATTTGGTTTTCTATTCCTGTGTTAGTTTGCTAAGTATAAGGGCCTCAAACTCTATCCACGTCCCTGCAAAGGACACGATCTCATTCTTTTTTATGGTTACATAGTATTCCACAGTGTATATGTACCACATTTTCTTTATCCAGTCTACCATTGATGAGCATTTAGGTTGATTTTTTTTGTTGTTATTATGAATAGTCCTACAATGAATATACACATGCATGTGTCTTTATAATAGAATGATTTCTTTTCGCTTTGGGTATATACCCAGTAATGGAATTGCTGGGTCGAATGGCATTTCTGCCTTTAGGTCTTTGAGGAATCGCCAGACTGTCTTCCACAATGACTGAACTACTTTAGACTCCCACCAACAGTGTATTAGCATTCTTTTATCAATAACCCAAAACATCTTGACTGACATGGTGGTCCCATATCCCAGTGTCTCAGTTGCTCAAATTGATACTCCATGCATTAATTTTCTACTGCTGCTGTGACAAATTACCACCAACTTTGTGGCTTAAAACAGCATGAATACATTATCTTACAGTCTGAAGGTGAGAAGTCTGACATAGTTCTCACCGAACTAAAAATCAAGGTGCTGGCAGGGCGGCACTTCTTGCTGAAGGCTTGCTGAAGGGTAGAATCTATATTCTTGGCATTTCATCTTCTGGAGGCTGCCCACATTTGTGGTCTTTTCCTCTGTCTCCAGAGTCAGCAATGCAGTATCTCTCTGACTCTGATTTGCTCCTCACGTCTCTTTCTCTGACTCATTTCTTCCATCTGTCTCCTTTCTTTGTTTGTTTTCTTTTTTTGTTGTTGTTGGTTTTTGTTTGGTTTGGGGTTTTTTTTTTTTTTTTTTTTTTTGAGACGAAGTTTCACTCTTGTCGCCCAGGCTAAAGTGCAGTGGCGTGATCTTGGCTCACCGCAACCTCCGCCTCCCGGTTTCAAGCAATTCTCCTGCCTTAGCCTCCCGAGTAGCTGGGATTACAGGCATGCGTCACCGCGCCGGGCTAATTTTGTATTTTTAGTAGAAATGGGGTTTCTCCATGTTGGTCAGGCTGGTCTCGAATTCCCCGACCTCAAGTGATCAGCTCACCTTGGCCTCCCAAACTGCTAGGGTTACAGGCATGAGCCACCACACCCGGCCCTCCTTCTTTCATTTTTAAGAATCTTGTAATTAAATTGGTCCCAACTAGATAATCCAGAATAATCTCCCCATCTCAAGGCCAGCTGATTAGCAACCTTAATGCTATCTACAACCTTAATCCAATTTCTCTTTATAAGGCAACACATACATAGTTGCAAGGAATGGACATAGGCAATTTCGGAACACTGTTCTGTTTACCATGTTTAATTATTTGGGAATTTTTTAATGAAACTTTTCCATGTTTACTAACGTGGAGATTTGGAGTCAAATGGAGTTGATGTTAGATGGTAATTATGAAGTCTGTTATTTTGACATTGCCACTGTCACATGTCTATATTGAAGTGCCTATGTAAACATTATTTTAAAAATAAGGGTTTTTGGTATAGATTCAGAGAGTAAAAATGCAATTTGTTACACAGACATATTGCATAGTGGTGAACTCTGGGTTTTTAGAGTAACTATCATCCAAATAGTGTACACTGAACTGATTCAGTAATTTCTCATTCCTCACTTCTCTTCAACTCTCTCACTTTTCTGAGTCTTTGATGTCTATTATTCCACTCTCTCTATCTGTGTGCACACATTATTTAGATCCTACTTATAAACAAGAACATGTAGTATTTGACTTTCTGTTTCTGAGTTGTTGATAACAGCTTCCAGTTCCATCCATGTAGCAACATAAGATGATGCAAAAGATGTGATTTCATTCTTTTGTATGGCTGAGTAGTATTCTATTTTTTATATTTATATGCATACTGTATATATATCTATATAGATGATATATGGTATATATCTATATATACTGTGTATATTAATACTCTATATATTAATACTGTATATATATATACAGTATTGAGATGTTGTATATTTTCTTATCCAATCATCCATTGGTGGACAGTTAGATTGATTTCATATCTTTGCTATTGTGAATAGTGCTGTAATCAACATACAAGTGTAGGTATCTTTTTGATATAATGAGGTATATAATGAGGTACTTTCCTTTGGGTAGATATACAGCTGCGGGATTGCTGGATTAAATGGTAGTTCCATTTTTAGTTCTTTGAGAAATCTCCATACCGTTTTTCGCAGAAGTTGTGCTAGTTTATATTCCCACCAACAGTGTATGAGTATACTCTTTTTTCTGCATCGTGGTCAACATCTGTTATTTTTTGACTTTTTAATAGTAGCCACTCTGACTGGTATCTCACTGTGGTCTTAATTTGCATTTTTCTGATGATTAGTGATGTTTAAGGTTCTAAATATGTTTAAATATGTTTGTTACCCATTTGTGTGTCTTCTCTTGAAAAATGTTCCTGGTTTTCGTTGCTTTTGTTCAATTGTTTAAGTTCCTCGTAGATTCTGAATATTGGTCCTTTGTCAAATGCAGAGTTTACAAATATCTTCTCCCATTCTGCAGTTTGTCCATTCACTCTTTTGATTTTCACTTACGGCAATCTAATTCTCCCAGCACGATTTATTGAATAAGGAGGTCTTTCCCCAATATATGTTTTTGTCTACTTTGTCAAACATCAGCTGACAGTATGTATGTGACTTCATTTCTGAGTTCTCTATTCTCTCCAGTTTATCTATATGTCTATTTTTATACCAGTACCATGCTGTTTTGGTTACTATAGCCTTGTAGTATAATTTAAAGTCAGATAAGGTGATGCTTGTGGATTTTGCTTAGGACGGTTTTGGCTATTTGGGCTCTTTTTTGGTTCCATGTGAACTTTAGGATTGTTTTTCTAATTTGTGAAAAATTATATTGGTATTTTGATAGGAATTTCATTACACTTGTATTAGGTTGTTGCAAAAGCAATTGAGGTTTTTGCCCTTGAAGGTAATGACAAAAACTGCAATTACTTTTGCATGAACCAAATAGATTCCTTTGGACAATAAAGTCATTTAAATGATACTGACTCTTCTGATCCATGAGCATGGGATGTTTTTCCATGTGTTTGTGTCGTCTATAACTTATTTTATTTGTGTTTTGGGGTTTTTCTTGTAGATACCTTTCACCTCCTTGGTTAAATGTATTCCCAGGTAATTCTTTTTTTTTTTTTTTTCTTGTAGATATAGTAAATGGGATGACTTCTTGATTTGATTATCAGCTTGATCATTATTGTTGTATAGAAGTGCTGCTGAGTTTTGTACATTAATTTTGTATTCTGAAACTACTGAAGTCATTTATCAAATCTAGGAGTCTTTTGGAGGAGCCTTGAGTTTTCTTAGGGAGAAGGTAAGAAAACCAGTAACAGGGTGAGGATAAGTAATGGGACGGACCATAAAATGATCCGCCGTGAGTAGGGTCAGGGCCAGGCTCTATGGAACCTGATGGTTATAGAATTTCAAGGCCCTCTGTAAGAAAAAGATTGCAAAAGTACAAGCAAAAACATGTTACAAAAGTAAATATTTATTTAGAATTAGAATATAAATCACAACAAATTGCTCAGATTTCTACAATCTTACCAAAAAGCACAAATATTAC
Source organism: Chlorocebus sabaeus (assembly GCF_047675955.1). Classification (NCBI taxonomy): domain Eukaryota; kingdom Metazoa; phylum Chordata; class Mammalia; order Primates; family Cercopithecidae; genus Chlorocebus; species Chlorocebus sabaeus. The sequence goes on from NC_132908.1 coordinate 7,880,840, forward strand.
AAAATTCAAAGCAATAATGTAATATTCTGTATTTATTATTGCCTTGATACACTTCCAGGATACATTTTTCTTACTCCTTTTAGCTGCAAATTCTTTTATTGCTTTTTCATATGACAACAACTTTGTAATACTTTTCATAGAAAAGAAAGATTATGGTTTTGTTGATTGGGATGTATTTCTATTATTATTGATGGTTGTGTTTTATAAAACATGTGTCTATACAGTGAGAACTGTCTGTAGTATACCTGAAGGATTTCACCCTAAATATTCAAAAGATCTAATGATTTTATTTATTTAATATGTTTCCTATGTACATATATAAACTATGTGATATTTAAAATTGTATTGGCTGTATTTTTCCAGTATACTCCTTTTGGTAATAAATTTTATTTTGAGTAGTTATCAGTGAGAGCCAAGTCAGTTACACATATTTTATATATCTTATGATTGGAAGAATTTTCTACAGACTTGTTTCTACCATCTTTCATTTCAAGTCTTATTCCTCCCTCACTGCTCACATATTTCCAGGGCTTGGGGCTACAGAACCCAGGCACATCACAAAATAACCTTTTCCCAGCATTTTTGTATCATGACTCCTGATGGGTAAACATAGTGGGTGCAACACATATTTCTTGAAGGCATTCCTACACTGGGATGTAACAGTAGTTTAATTCTCCATAAAAGTGACTGAAAACTACATTAATATGTCACACTCAATCCAACTAAATGTAGCTCCCACTCAAATCTCTTTGATGGATCACCAAAATACCTGTTCCATTTGGACAACCGTATCACAAGAGGAAGTGTAATTAAGAAGGTTGATGGGATATCATTAATAGTCTTAACTGATAGCACGTAAAATACTTTGTCTTTGACATTTTTAGGAAACCTATGACCGTATATATACATTGCTAGGCTTCCTCCCAGGGTCTTGAAGAAAGCCAGTGTAAGTAAACATCCTTGAAGCATGAGATGAGATTGAGAAATGGTAGAATGTTCATAAATGTGATAAAAGAGAGGGAAGGAGGTGAGGTTTTTAGTGCATAAATTATGGGATAAACTGAACGTTTTGGGGACTGCTATTTATTTTATTGGCTGAGTCGAAGTATTCCTGCCTCTAAACCTATACGACACAGATTTGAAATGGATATTTTTCTCTCTCAACCTCCACTCATTTGGTATTTTACCATTTTCAAAACCTTTTTACATTCATGATCTCATTAGAATGCTATTTTCTTAAGTTTTCCCATAGCATCTAGCCTATTTTAAGGTATTCATGTAATGTCAATGATCTGTGTTTTTGTATGTGCACATGTGTGCCCTCTTCTGACCAAAGAGAATTTATTATTGAGCCACACATGTCTTTTAGGATGAGTATTCTCCAAAGATCCTGGTTGAACTTCTCTATCCGTCTGCGAGACATGAGCAGATATGGACCCTAAGATAGGTTAAAATAGAACCACCCCACCAGCTTCAAAATATGTACTCTTTTAATAAATATACCCACAACACTGGCCTTCATTTAATAATAAATATTCTTTGAATATCTACTATGTTGTAAGCACTCTGCAGAGTAGTTGAAGAAAACAATGAGCAAAACTGGGAAACACTTTGACAAGAAGCAAAAAGATTGTGGGTGTTCTGTGTAAAAGCCTCTTCATCATCTCAGTTCCTGTCCATCGTTGAGCTATTTCTCAGCTCTGCAAATTGTGGGAAACAGATAGCAATGCAAACGATTCTTGTGCATAGAAATGCAAATTCTGTCCCATGGAATGCAATTGATTCTTGCCCTGTGGACATCGACCAGTTTTGCTTCTACTTGTGAATTATTTTCAATATTCCTGATGTCTGTATGTGTATCTGCTTTTTGGATTCTTCTTTGAATTATTTGTAACATCTTATGAGTTTTTGCATTAACTAAAGGGTTAAATGGAATCTTTTGACAAACATTCATGTTATATTTGTAAAAGAATCATGATTTTACTGTTTTTAAACATTGCAACCTTAAAACTCAAAATTTTACTATTTGTAAACATTGCAGCCTCAAAACTCAGCAACACAAAATGGGCTTCCTGGAGGTTACAGCTTGAATACACACATTAACCACATTATCTCATGCAACTACACATGGGCAGGCTCTTTGGGAGTCCTGAGAGTCTATACTGGGGGAACTGATATTGTCTATTTGATCACTGCAGACTCCCCTGCGAAAGTGACATGTGAGTTGACCAAGTACGGGATTTATAAGGTGTGCGTAGCATGTGTAGGAGGAGAGAGGAATTTAGGAGCAAGCCAGCTTGTCACAGAAGCTGCTTGAGATCATTTCTTCCAGGAGGAGATTTGTGGTCCTGGGAAGGGTGGGCTTTGGACAATACTTCAGAGAAGCTGGAAGATTTGGCAGCTGCCGTTGTCTGTGCTTTGTGATAAGACAATCTGTCAGTGAGTGATCTTCAGATTGGCTGAGGCCAGGGGTGTGGGGAGATGAGAGCCGAGAACCTGGGGGCTGGCTGTCGCTCACCTCCCTTTCCTGGGATGAGTGTTCCAAGCACTTGTTTTGATGATCAAACAGTCTCTTTTTGAAACATAGTCACTCTAGGCCTTGACGACAACACTGCATTTCAAAAAGTGGTGGCATCATTAAGAAAGAAGGATCCTGGCTTTTCTCTGTGACCAGCATAGACCATGAAACCTATTTCCTCCAAATTTCATTGTCATTTAATAAAGATCATGTCATAGGTTTCTGACCACCTTTATTCTGGAAGCGGGCTGCAGGTGATTTTTTTGTGAGCAGACCCCTCTACCTGGGATGCTCTTTCTCAGAGAGTCTCTCTTCCCTGTACTTCATTTACTTTTCTACCGCAGGGTCATTTCCTCTGAATGGCCTTTCCAGATTGCCCAATCTAAAACGCATCTTTCCCTCAATCTCTACCGTTATATCCTGCTGCAGCATAGCGTGAAAAAAAATTATGGGAGATCTTTTGGACTGAGCTCCTGCACTAGGCCCCAGTAGACGGTAAAAACCAAGTGGAATCACGCATGCTAAATGCTACATTGTCAAACTAAAACTGAAAGGAAGCAGACAGATCCCCAAACAGGCCAATTTTTCCTGAAAACAGGAGGTTCCAGTCTCCTTGAGGCAGCATAATAGGAAAGTCCACACTGCTTTCACTCTTACAGAAAAGGTAACTTGAAGTAACAATGTTAAACAATGTGACCCCAGATAGCTGATAAAATATTATTTCTAGGTTGTTTCTGTGTGAGTGACTCCAGGAGACATCGGCATTGGCATCGGTAGACTGAAAAATGAAGATATTCTCACCAAGGTGAGTGGGCACCATCCGATCTGCTGAGGGGTAGAATAGAGCAAAAAGGTAGAGGAAGGGCAAATTTACTCTCTCCGCTTGAGCTGGGACATCCATCTTCTCCTGTCCTCAGACACTGGCACATCTCGCTTTTGGAATTTTAGACTTAGGCCAGGACTAACACCACTGGCCTTACCTTCCATTCTCAGGCCTTCAGACTGAGATTAAATCACACCACCTGCTTTCCTGGTTCGCTAGCTTGCAGATGGCAGATCATGAAACCTCTTTGCCTTCATAACCACAAGTGCTAATTCCTATAATAAACCTCCTTTATATCTTTCTCTGTATGTCCTGTTGATTATGCTTCTCTAGATAACCCTGTCTAATACAGTCATCTGCATTTAGACCTAGATAGCCCTGTCTAATACAGACAGTCATCTGCATTTAGAACTAGCAACCCATGCAACAACATGGGTGTAACTGGAGGTCATGATGTTAAGTGAAATATGCCAGGCACAGAAAGACCAACGTCACATGTTCTCACTTATTTGTGGAATCTGAAAATCAAAATGATTGAACTCATGGACATAAAGGGTAGAAGGATGTTTACCAGGGCCTGGGAAGGGTGGAGTATGGGGTACTGGGGGAGAGGTATGAAAGGTTAATGAGTATTAAAAAAAGTAGTTAGAAAGAATGAATAAGACCTAATATTTGATAGCACAACAGGGTGGCTATAGTCAATAATAACTTAATTCTATACTTTAAAATAATAAAAAGAATGTAATCGGATTATTTGTAACTCAAAAGATAAATGCTTGAGGGGGATGGAGACCCCCACTCTCCAAGACGTGATTATGATGCATTGCATGCCTGTATCAAAACATTTCATGTACCCCGTAAATATATACACCTGCTATGTACCCTCATAGATTAAAAATAAAAACAAAATAATAAAAAAGTAGAGTAGAACTAGTAACCCAGAAAATTGTAAGGAACCAAGAAATTTGAGAATCTATGGCAAAGAAAATCACTGTGGTATGGAACTTTTGGGCTTAATTCTCAAGTGTGTAGAGGTAGAGAAAATCAAGACTTAATTCAATGTCACCTCTGTTTATTTTATCCCGCCTTTAAACTGAGAGCTTCTAAAGATCATGTTTATCTTGTTCAGGGCTCTATTCCTACTTACTAGCATAGTGATCAGTATATGATAGTGCTCAGTAGACATTTGCTGAATAGACACAAAGAAAACAATATGAAAGAATGCAAGTTGAATTGGCGTAAGAGTTATTTTAGCAAACAAGATTATTTCAACAAATAAGATTCATTTTGCATTTACTATGTGCCAGACACTGTTCAGGAATGAGGATACTGTTGTGAGCAAGACAGGCAAGTACCTACTCTTATTAAATCTATGTTTTATTGGAAAAATGTAGGCAATAAAAGAAGTTTATTTCTCAAAGTAATAGGCACAATAAAGAAAATAAAATAGAGAATTGGTGTAAAAGTCAGATGGGTCACTTCTCTAACTTCTACTTTCATATTTTGGTGTTTAGATATCCAACCACCAGGTGCATAAACTCTGATTAGGAACCAATTGTGGTAATCCCTTTCTCCTTGGCAGTGGTTGGTTTAGAGGTGGGCAGGTAATTCAGCGCTGGCCAATGAAAGGTGGGGCAAAGTGTATTGCTAAAGCCGGGTCTATCTGCAAAAAGCTCCTTTGCTCTTCGCATACAATACACATATGTGCAATGGCCTTTTCTTCTCATGGACTCGATTGTGTTTACATATGATACCCAGAGTCTCACATCATTTTGTGGCCATGAACTGGGACAGCAGGACAATGTCACATAACTAGGTTCCTGATAACATCACTGAAAAGCTGAATTTACCAACTGTGGATCTATCTAGCTACATTACATGACAAGCTGCATCTTCTTTATTTTCGAAACTAGTTTGAGTTGAGTTGTCTCTGCTTGTATCAAAAGCATGCTAAATAATGCAACGAAATAGAGGATATTGGGCTGGCAGCGAATGGAGGTGTCCAAAGACGAACTCTCTGATGTGGTGATATTTGAGGTGGATACTTAAAAATGGGAAAGCCACGGCTGGGTGCGGTGGCTCACCCCTGTAATCCCAGCACTTTGGGAGACCGAGGTGGGCAGATCACCTGAGGTCGGGAGTTCGAGACCAGCCTGACCAACGTGGAGAAACCCCATCTCTACTAAAGATACAAAACATTAGTCAAGCGAGGTGGCACATGCCTGTAATCCCAGTTACTCGGGAGGCTGAGGCAGGAGAATCACTTAAACCCAGGAGGCGGAAGCTGCAATGAACCGAGATCATGCCATCACACTGCGGCCTGGGCAGCAAGAGTGAAACTTCATCTCAAAAAAAAAAAAAAAAAAAGTAAAGACTCAATCCGCTGAATACCTGAGAGCAATGAACTCAGGCAAACAGGACACCAAGTGCAAACATCCTATATTGGTAATAAACATGATGTGTTCAAGGACTTGAAAGAAGGCCAGCTTAGGTGAGGAATGGACCAGGTTGTGTGGATCCAACAGCAGCACCATTTAAGACCCCAAAGATAAAGGCAGAGACCAGATAAAGCAGATGTCGTAGGCTTATTAGCGTCTCCCTTCCAAAGATGGCCACATCCTAATTCCAAGAACCTAAGAACCTCGTGAATATGTTACCTTAACTCGTAAAAAGGGTTTTGCCGATCTGATGACCTTTAGAAACTGGAGGTGGTGAGATGATCTTGGATTATCCCATGAACCCAATAAAGTCATAAGGGTCTCTGTAAAGGCCCTTGAAAGAGATGAGAGGGTCAAATAGGAAGAGAGAAGGCAAAGTAATGAGAGAGCAGAGGGAGAAAAGACTATGTGATGTGAAGCCAGGAGCCAAGGAATGAAGATGTTGAAAAAAGGCAAAGAAACAAGTGGTCCTCTACAGCAGCAGTCCCCAGCCTTTTTGGCACCAGGGACCAGTTTCGTGGAAGATAATTTTTCCATGAACCCAGAGTGTTGGCCGGGGGTGGTTTTGGATGATTCAAGTGCATTACATTTATTGTGCACTTCATTTCTATCATTACATTGTAATATATAATGAAATGATTATACAACTCACCATCATGTAGAATCAGTGTCACCCTGAGCTTGTTTTCTTGCACCTAGATGGCCCCAATAATAGATCATCAGGCATTGGATTCTCATGAGGAGCATACAACCTAGTTTCCTCACACACACAGTTCACAGTAGGGTTTGCACTCCTATGAGAATTGAATGCTGCTGCTGATCTGATAGGAGACAGAGCTCAGGCAGTCATGTGAGCGATGGGGAGTGGCTATACACACAGGTGAAGCGTCACTGCCTCACCCACTGCTCTCCTCCTGCTGTGCAGCTCAGTTCCTAACTGGCCACAGCTGGGGCTTGGAGATGCCTCCTGTGAAGGTCCTTGTAAGAGGTGAGAGAGTCAGATAGGCAGAAAGAAGGCAATGTGATAAAGCAGAGGGAAAAAAGACTATGTGATGTGGGGCTGGCAACCAAGGAATGAGCCTGTTTGGAAAAGGCTAAGAAACAAGTTGTCCTCTAGAGCCTCCAAAAGGAATGAGTCCTGCCAATGCAATAACCTTAGGTCAGTAAAACTGATTTTAGACTTCCGATCTTCAGAACAGCAGGGTATACCTTTGTGTTGTTTTAAGTTGCTAAGTTTGTGGATGGTAACAGCAGCCACAGGAAACTAATACAATGGAGCATTGCACACCATGGTAAGAAGTTTAATCGAATGAAGGATTTTATGTAAGGGGGTAATGTCACAGGTATGGAGATATAACTGCAACAGAGGAAGAATAGAACCAGATATGACTGCACTTGTCAAGAAGAGAGGGGATTGTGGATGGGAAGGCAAAAGGGAAGGTGTGACTAACCATTGGATGGTTACCAAACAACCCAATACCCAATATCTACCCATTGGATGGTTACCAAACCTTTCAATATCCAATATCTGATATCCACCAAATAGGATGACTAACCATTTCCATCTACTGAGCATAAAGGGAGGAGTTTCTATTTTAAAATGGAGATAGCCCTTGCAAACCACCCTGGCTTATCTGGGACTGAGGAGCCTCCTGATATGTGGGACTTTCATTGCTATTAGGTTGGTGCAAAGGTATTAAAAGTCATGGCAAAAACCTCAATTACCTTTGCACCAACCTAATAAAATCGAGAGAGTCTCAGGCAACCCTGGACAAGCTGATCATCCTAGTGAGAAGTGACTTTAAGGTACAGTTTACTCATAAACAATGTGGAGGTTAGGGGTAACCCCCTCACTCCGTGTAGGTTGAAAATCTATCTATGACTTTTGACTCCACAAAAACTTAACTACTAATAGCCTGCCATTGACCTGAAGCCTTAATAATAAATTGGTTAAAACACATTTTGTATGTTATGTGTATTATATACTGTCTTCTTACAGTAAAGTAACATAGAGAAAAGAAAATGTTATTAAGAAAATCACAAAAAATGTATTTACTTTTCATGAAGTGAACGTGGATCATCAGAAAATTTTCATCCCTCTTGTCTTCATGTTGAATATTCTGAGGAGGAAGAGAAAGAGCAGGAAATGGAGGGATTGTTCTTGTGTTCTCAGGGGTGGTAGAGGTGGATGAAAATCCCAGTATAAGTGGGCCTGCACAGTTCAAAGGGTCGAGTACGTATCTATAGGAGACAGAACCAACAGAACTTGCTGATTTGTTTGTGGTAAGAGCTGGGAGATCTAATTGATACCTAGATTTTGGCCAGAAATGGAATGCATGGTAATTCCATTTAAAAAACTCAGGGAGACTGAATGAAGAGCATATTAGCAGGAAGCTAAAGGAGTCAATTGGACCCCAACTTTGGAAGTTCCTGTAGGAGAGGAGAAGGATACTAACGAAAATAATTTGGTGCCACAAAAAAACAAAGTATTCTACCTTAGCATTTGGTTAAGCACCAGCCTTGAAGTTATTCAGTCCAGAGGCTACTTTTTCTTCATTTGAAATGATTGTGACAACAGCTTCGTACTTACAAATTGAGTTTGTCTTCTAAGGTGTTTGCTAGAGCTTTACAAGAGGCTTAATCAGTTTCACATGAATTAATGATGGCTCTCAAATGGGGGGGGAGGAGAACGAATTCCAAATAAATACTTATTGCATAATTGAAGTTGCAAGAATCCACTATGAATAAAATCTATTTGTATTTACAATGCATAAATCTGATGGTGACACTGTGGGGCAACACACGGCTTTTTGATAAGAACCTTGAACAGTGTTAAATTAGTAATAGGCTGAATACATTTCTTAATTATGTCACGAGCGTTGTGCTCGGAAATACCATTTGCAATAAATTGAGTCCCATTTGTATGCATGCAGTACAAGGAGAAAGTGCTGTATTTTGAAAATCCTAATGTACTCATGGGAACACAGGTTAATGTCATCTACTGCTTTAAATGAGTCCTTTGTTTCAGAGCTTGCAATTGCATTAAGACTTATCATGTACTCTTTTCATCAAGGTAATAATTACTATAGATTTACATATCCCGCCCCAAGCAGAAACATGGGTCCTTTAGGGCTGCACAGAATGGAAAGTGGTTATATGAGAGAAGTGTGTGTATATATGTATATACATACATACACACATATACCTATATACATACATACACATATATACATGCATACATATATGCATACATACATATATATGTGGATAGATACACACATATATATGTTCCTTTTTAAAATAGAACTTTTTTCTTATTGAAATGATTGCAAAATAGGTAAAGACAAACTTACAACCAGAAAAACCACGTAGCGAGTTGAATAGTGACACACACACACAAAATATCCAAGTTCTTATTCCTGAGCCTTTGAATTTGACTGTTTTTTGGAGATGGGATCTTTGAAAATATGATTAAGTTAATGATCTCAAGGAGTGGGCCTTACTTTCAATGACATATATTCTTATAAAGAAAGGTTTGAGGCCAGGCGTGGGGGCTTATACCTATAATCCCATCACTTTGGGAGGCCAAGGTGGGAGGATCACTTGAGACCAGGAATTTGAGACTAGCCTAGGCCATGTAGTGAGAACCCCATCTTAAAGAAAAAAAAAGAAAGAAAGCCAAGTGTGGTGCCTCGTGCCTGTAGTCCCAGCTACTTGGGAGGCTGAGGTGGGAGGATCACTTGAGCCTAGAAAGTCAAGTCAAGGCTGCAGAGAGCTATGATTGCATCACTGCATTCTAGCCTGTGAGACAGAGCCACATCTTGTCTCAAGAAAAATCCACAAAAAACAAAGCCCCCAAAATAAATAAAAATAGAAGAAAAAGAAAGTTTGACAATTTGAGACACAGAGTATAGACTAATGCTCGGGCTCATAGATCCTGTAGAAACACTATCTTACAGGATACAGATTTTGGACAGACACAAAGGGAAGAAGGTGATGTCAAGGCTGAGGCAGAGACTGCAGATGTATTGACAACCCGAAGGACACCACGCATTGCCAGCAGCCACCAGAAACTAGGAAGGATACACAATTCTCCCCCAGAACCTCCAAAAAGGATCAACCCTAATTTCTTTCTTCTGGCCTCCAGATTTGTGAGATAAGTTTCGCTTGTTTTAAGTCACACAGTTTGTGGTTATTTGTTATGGGAGTCTTAGGAAGCCGATACAATCAATATTTCTGTTAAACAGAGAGAAAATCATCATTGCCCTCTGCATGTGAGAGAGATGCGATATATGAGATAGGTGCTATCAAGAGCCCTGCTTAATGGAGAAGAAAACTAAGGGACAGAGAAATTAAGCAACTTGTCAGAGTGAAATAAGTAATAAACGATTACACTGATATTTGAACCCAGGCATACAGCTTCTAGGGCTATGTTTTTCAATATGGTAGCCACTAGTCACACGTAGCTATTTAAATTATTTAAATTAGCCAAGATTAAATACAATGAAAAGTTCAATTCCTCAGTCCCAATAGCAACATTTCCAGGTCCCACAGTCCACATGCGACAACTCCTGGTTACTGTCTTGGTCGGTGAGGATTTTAGAATATTTCCACCATTGCTGAAAGTCCTATTGAACAATGCTTCCATTTAGTCCATGAAAACTAACCACTATAATACCTCGGCAATATTTATGAAGTGTTTCGCTCAGCGACTGTCATAAGTTAATCCGTATATATCATCATTGTATCTTTCTAGATTATAAGATCTGTGTATGTCGTAGTTATTACATCTTTCTAGATTTGTGTTGTGTGTGTATGTGTCTGAGTGTCTATGCTTTCCTATGCATGTGTGTTTATGGGAGGTGGGATAATTATATTCACAACTGTATGTTTTATGTGGTTAAGAACATACTGTGCATACATCTAATTCCATTTTCTGTTTTCCCCACCATAAATAATGCATTGTAAGACCTTCTGGTGGACATTTCAATTCTTTGAAACAGTCTCCCCAACTTGTCCCTGGAACTGTACCCCTTTTCAGACACTGTGAAATTTCTTTCTTAGAAGTAACAGTAGCTGGCTATCAGAAAGGCTAGAATCCCAAATTAGGGGAACATGACATGGTAGTCAATCTGACAAAGAAATAGGGTTTTCAAACATATTGTGAACATGTGTGACAATAAATCATCATGATTCTCTGTGTAATAATTGACTTGCTGTGTAATAATTGATTCCCTGAGTAATTGACTTTGTATAATAACTGATTCTGTGTAATAAATGGTTCTCTATAATAATTGAATTTCACTGTAATAATTAACTCTGCACAATTGGTGACTATCAGTGTAATCGTGGACTCTGTGATAATTGACTGTGCGATAACGGATTCCCTGTGTGATAATTGACTCCCTGTGTGACAGTTGATCCTGTGCAATATTTGACTCTGTATAATAATTAACTCTCTGAGCAATAATTGACTCTCTGTGTAATATTGGACTCTGCCCATCAGCACAAACATGCAAATGCTTGGACCAGTGCAGATTAGAGTGATAGGGCCCGTCTGGTTGCAAGTGGGAGGAAACCAATTCAAATAAACTTAGGATAGTGACAGGAGGAGGAAATCATTAGCTCACCCACCTGGGCCGCCCAGAGGTGAATTGGCCTTAAGCCCACATGAATCCAAGTGTTCACGTGAGGTCTTTGGGATCGTGCACCTCTTTCCCTCTCTGGGCTCTTGGCTTTATTCCCAGATGGGTCCATCCTCTCCATGGTGGGAGATGACCTTAGCAACTCGGGCTTCTGTGACACTTAGAGTACCTACCTGATCCCAGGAAATTTAATAGAGCAATGCTTTGCTTCCAGCATCCGTGTCAGTTCCCCAAAGGAACTCTGGCTGGCCTGGTTTATGTGCTATGTGCCCACAACTGAGATGGTAGAGGCAGACACCTTGATTGACGGCTACATCATTATCACAGGGGGTGGGTGTACTTCACAAAATGAATGGATGTGGAGTAGAACAAACAAGTAACAGATGTCTCCTCTTGTTCACAACCTGTGAGCTACCATCTCCTGAGGGGCGAGCATGAGCTGCAGGAATTTGTCCCAGCAAGTTCTTCAATCCTTGGGTGAACCAGGCACTGTCTTTAGAACAAGGATATGATTAACATCTGTTATAAGCATAAAGAAAACAATGCAAAGTCATTTAAAACATCAAACTTACAGCAATATTTTGTCTTTATGAATTTTCTTTATCAATGGCTACTAAATATGTAGCTACTACCTGTAGCATACCATAATATATATTTCTTCTAAAAAGCTTCGCATAAAATACCTAAAAGGCGTTGAAGTACATGTTTTACTACCAATTGGGCGCCTTTGACCCCATGAGATTTTTTTCAATGAAAGTTTTACAACATAGATGAAATTTTTGAATTATTACACAAAATTAAGTTGCCCTGAGACTACGAAAATGAACCTCAAAGAAAATCTCAACGGTCTTTATGCCCCTTCATTCTCCTTTTGCCTGGTTAATCACTACGTATCTTTCAGATCACAATATAAACATGACTTCTTTGAGAAAGTCTCCTTCTGAGTTCTCTAATGAGGTCTGTTTCCCTTTTGTTGTATCTCTTATAAATCTATGTACCACCATCAACCCCTGCCCTCAATACGTGCACTAACATATATCGTAGTTGTCTATGTGACCATTTGAACACCGTTTTTTTACTAGATTCCAAATTCCAGGAGAGCAAGGTTGAACCCGGTTGTATCCCTGGGACCCTAGTTCAGTGTTTGGGACATAATAGATGCTTACCAAATATTTGCTGAATAGATGTATGAGTCCATAAGTGCATAAACACCAAAGGGTAATCACAGAATCAAATCCAATTTTCTTCTTACAATACATAAAATTTGGAAGACAAAGTGCCCAATTTCTTATGATCGCTGGGACATAGATGCTAAAAGATTTTTACTATGTAACTACCTCTTTCCAGTTCATAGGAAATTTTTGTTGGTCTTATGAATGCATTCAGAAGAAATCATGGTAAACCATCAGAGATGAAGGGAGAAGACTTTACGAGAGAGTGGGAAAGAAATAGGCTTGATTGGCTGAGTGTGGTGACTCACGCCTATAATCCCAGCACTTTGGGAGACCGAGGCAGGCAGATCACAGGGTCAGGAGTTCTAGACCAGCCTGGCCAATATGGTGAAACCCCATGTCTACTAAAAATACAAAACTTAGCTGGGCATGGTGGTGTGCGTCTATAGTCCCAGCTACTCAGGAGGCTGAGGCAGAAGAATCGCTTGAACCCCAGAGGAAGAGGTTGCAGTGAGCCGAGATCACGCTACTTTACTCCAGTCTGGGCAACAGAGTGAGACTCCATCTCAAAAAACAAAATAAAATTTAAAAAAGGCTTGATTGACAGAGAACTTCAACACTATTGTTTAATTTAGAAGAATAAAAATTTAAGTTTTGCCATATGCAGAAACGGAAATCTTAAGTCAGAGCAATATAAAATCCTCCCAAGAAATAACTCTTGCTGGCCCTTTTAGTGGAGACCAGGCCCAATAGGTTGTGAAACCACAGATGGAAATACTGCCACCTAAACCCAATGCCAATGGTAGTGAGTATTCCCATATTTGCCTGCCCAGCATGTCTTCTGCTTAAGAAGCAATGACTCTTCTTTTGAAGAACTCATTTCATAAACTTGGCACTGGCTCAGACTTCCCACCTACCAGGATATGTAACCCAAGTCAGAGGGCTTCATCTCGTGGGTCACAGTCATTGGTCCTGAGATGAACATGTGATCTGAGCTGAGCCACTCAGAGTCTTCTCTGGGACTTTTCTGCCAAAAATAAGAAGAAAGTTACTCTCATTGTGATGGGTGGGGTGAGCTCTAATATATGGGTTTGGGAAGGCTGTGAGCATGACACCTGCTGCGTGGGTGGACCCACCTGAGGAATGAAAAGACAAGGATACATGATTGCATCCTCTGGGACCTTGGCTGAAGTAGATGAGCCTGGTGGAACTTGTTAGTTATTTGAGTCAATCAATGAGTTTTTTATTTTGCTCGAGTTAGGGTTCTGTGACTTGTGACTATTAAAACAGCTGTAGTTTAATTTATGTTAATGTGAATGTTAACATTTCTTGGATTGGATGAGTGGTGTTCTACAATTGCTGAGGCCAAGACAACCATTTTGTAGGCCTATCCATGACTGGTCTCAAATGGGCTATTACATAGTTGTTGCCATGTTTTAGGTTTCTGTGAGATTCTGATACAGTTGTTGAGTGGTCCATTAAATGGTATATAACCAGACACTGTGTTCAAAAGGCATTCTGAGAGTGTAGTGTTTTTCTTTTTTTCAATCTTAGAGAAAAAGTGGGACATTTTTCATGTCTCTGGAAGCTCCATTATGATGCATTTGGACATTTTTGATAAAATTATGAGGCATAAAAACTTAGAAGCATTGAAGATTAATTTTCTTCCATAAATATATAGATCATTGTCAAATTCTATATGACTAGTTTTGCCCAGAGCAAAAAATATTTTCCGTGTAATTTCATAGCAATATAGAAGTAGATAATGGGACAATGGCATTGAAAAAGGCTTTTATGGATTGTAAGTGTCAGGTTAACATTCACAACCTGATGAATCAAGCAGAAGCTGCTGTTAAAATGTAGGGCTTTGTTGTTTTAAAGTTAAAAATAAAGTTGAGAACTGGTACAATAGTAAAATTAAAGTAAAAGAAAATAAATAATCCATATCTCTTCTGTTCTGTTTAAATATTAAAGTGTCAGCTGCAATTTTGAAATGACACAAAGAAGCTTGCTGAGCTGAAAAAGTGCTTCATTTGTTGGATTTCTATGCTGTCTGAACTACAATTTTGTCTAAGGATGACTTTCTGGTTAGAGTTATATGGTCTCTTACAGGTTAAGAGGCAAGAACACCACACATCTGGTGATTTTTGTTTCTTCTAATTCCTCTCTGACCTCGTGGCCTCTTCCGGGAGTGTACTGTTAGGTGCCCAGGAGAATGAAGTCACTCATTCTAGTTGGAATTGCAATTCCATCCTAAAGCCTCCAACTGCACTGTTTATCATGGCCAACTGGTCATTCCTTCTTCATGGGATTCCCAGAGGCCAAAAAGTCATTATCCTAAGTACTTCTTTTCACATGAGGCCATCAAGGTTCCTTGCTCAGACCATTCAATCCCTTGAAACTTAAAGTCTTGTGCATAAGAATGGCTACTGATTTCTGAATATTGGTGTCTCTGTTGGAATCCACTCAGGAGCTTTGATAACTGGAAATGCTGCATCAGACATCCTGGCATGGCATGATCTGGCTGTGTTCTCTCCGTGTTGAATTGGCAGCCTTGTTGAGAAAACCATGAGGAAAAGTAAAGGAATATTGGAGCTTTGCTTTTCTTGAAGGTGTCCCAGGGTAGGATTCCAAGAGCCACAGGGCTCTGGTGGAGCAGTAGAATGGGGAGTTCACATGGTCAATCCAAGGTACCTAGGAAGCATCAAGAAACCAAGCTGCCCTAGATCCGAAGGCAGATATACAGGGGGTAAATCTCAGGGCCAAGAATTTGGAAAAGGGTTGAGATAGTATTGAAGCAAGCAGATGCCAGAAATAAAAGATGAGGATTCTAGAACACCAACAAAGATTGCCTTTGTGGTATCTATTTATAGTGGAACTTTTATTATTTTTTTTTAACATCAGAACTCCCTTCCTCCGTGTAGGGAATTTTCCATTGCAGAAGTTTTTGGAGAGGCAGAGCTCACTTCTCACAATAGAACATAAAGTTTTAGCATACTAATTTTTCCAAAAATCCCTGAAGCTAGGACAGGGTTTCTCAATCTCAGCACTGTTGACGTTTTAAACAAGATAATC